>NC_045154.1:30455535-30460535 GCF_900700415.2 Clupea harengus
CCATTTATACAGATGCTCCACATTCCATCTCTGACTCAAAGTCCACAAGTAATCAATACAGCCGGGAATGTAGTATGTTTTGTATCTATATATCGGTCGTTTAAACAAAACAGCTGGATGGCAAGTGACTGTTTAACATATTATAATATACCAACAGAACATGCCAATATTAGATTCACCCCCAATGGTTTGGACATACTATGTGTGAAACTACTTATAGCCTACAGACGTAGCTGTCAAAATCTATGATAGTTCCAGAATGTGAACAATGTTTAGCCTGCTCTCGTGCAAACAATAGAACCCAGAGATCCTCATTCACTTTATCGACAGTGATTGCCTTGTAAATATCTGTAACAGCAGTGTATGCCCACGAGAGGTCGCTCTGAGGTAAGTTCCAGTCTATACAGAACGTGCAGTGACGCAGACCAGCTGTAATTGAGTTAAAGGGCTGAATCGGGAGCCAAATTTAATTTATTTGTCTCTCATCGCTTTTGTCCCTTCTGTTCAGGTCTGTAAACCTTTTTGCTAAAGTCTGTGGAAAAACACGGGAGAGGTTTACATAGCCTGGTATAACATCTATATGGAACAGTAAACAATTTCAAGTTCTTTCAGGTCTGACAGCCCGTCAGAGATAATTAGATAAACGAAACGCAAAACAAATGGAAAAATCGTAAAAGTACATTTTACTGGGATGCCACATTATAGACAACCAACAAAACTGCACTTCTGCAACAAACAGCTGATCTAAAGTCCTCATCTGATGAGTCACATCTTTAGAAGTTGTTCCTTATTTGTGGTGCATGTAAATGGTGATTGGAATACACACACGCCACAGAAGACCAGCATAGCAGCACACCCCTGTGACAGCACGAACCTAAACATATGGCACCATGAATGGGCGCATGTTATTTATTTATAAAGTGCTCCTGTGGGGGAAATGCTGGGCTGTAATGACGGGTTCCTAACCCGCGGCAGAGCCACTGCTCCAGCTCTCCAGCAGTAATTACCATCATCTCCACTTGGCTGGAGAACTGGACCACGGGTGAGGGACAGACAGCACGCTCGTACGCACAGACTGTGATGGGGACTCGGAGATGTTCAACAGGAGAATCTGAGTTCGCTTCTGAGTCATTGAGAACAATGACTGAGAATCCTATGTGTGTGTGTGTTCCAAGTTAACTGAATTCCTGCAAGTGCACAACATTGTCTGGGTATGACTAAGGTTGTTATATGTATGAGTCGAGCACACTCTCACTCACTCACTCACTCACACACTCACACACTCTCTCTCTCTCTCTCTCTCTCTCTCTCTCTCTCTCTCTCTCTCTCTCTCTCTCTCTCTCTCTCTCTCTCTCTCTCTCTCTCTCTCTCTCTCTCTCTCTCTCTCTCTCTCTCTCTCTCTCTCTCTCTCTCTCTCTCTCTCTCTCTCTATCCCACACACACACACGTTGTAGACAGAATTTAGCATGTGTATATTATGGGCATTTGCTCTATGTGTCTATGTGAGGGTACATGCATGCATATGTAAGTAGGTATATTTAAGACCAGCATCTCTTCCTTAATAACAAATCGTTCAGTTACTAAGTGAGGGTAAGGAAACTGTGACTATGGCAACCACTCTTATGCAAGTGGTACACACATAACAAAAGGGTTTGCCAGAAAGACACACAAACTGCTAATGGAGAATCACAAACATTCACAGCCACAAATTATCCTCTGCAAATGGGTGTGGCATCACACACACACACACACACACACACACTCACACACACACACACACACACACACACACACACACACACACACACACACACAAGTGTATATGCGCACATTCACATGTACACATTCACACACACACCTGACCATTAATAACCTTGAACAACATAAGCCTACGCATGAGAATGATCATGTGGGACTATACATTCACTTGTGTGTTTGTTTATTCATCTTTCCAGGACAGCACTTCCTTCCCTTCCAGTAATCCCCATTAAAAGCTGAAAGCCAACGTGTTAATAGCCTTTACACAAACACACACTCAAACAAACAGAAGCACAAACATACGCAGACACACACACACACACACACACACACACACACACACACAGGAATGTACATTTTAAAGGAGTGTGCACAGAGGAACATGTGTGTTTATTGGTTTGGGAAGTGCATCACAGTCCCTGCTCTTCACGACCCTTTAGGAGGGCCTGATTCTGCTCCACAAGCGTCTGCTAATGAGCTCCTTTTATGACACTTCTTAGACGTCACTCTCCCAGTTTACTACAAAAGCAACCCCCCCCTGCGGAGTTCCTGTGTGCCTAAAGGCCCGTACACATTTTGTGACGACTACCCAAGTCTTAAAAACTGATGTCCACCTAATAAAGTAGGGCCGGCCCTCTTTACCAGTGTGACAGACCTGCTCAGTGGTCATGCTTACAGCATGTGGAGAAAGAAAACACTGTGGACAATGACTTGTGTCGTTCTCTCAGAAAGGAGCTCTTTCTAGCCAGTTCTTTCCCCCTTTTGTGTTTTCCGTCACCCAATGGGGGTTAATTGAATGAAAGAGTTGGCAACACAGAGCCTTTTCTTTTCAGACTCCAGCAGCAGCAGCAATAGGCAGAGGACAAAGACAGAGGCTCCTCCTCAGTCTCAAGGACCAACCTTCCAATATCCTGCCCAGACACAACCAAGGTCTCTCCACTCACAAAAGACTGACGCACTGTAAGTGGAATGTGCGCGTGCGTGCGTGCATGTGTGTGTGTATTTGTGTGAGTTTATGTGTCTGTCATGATATGACTTCTTCCATTTTTTGTCTGTATCTACTTTCCTGCTCTCATATATGTGGCTATGTCCCTTTACAATTAGGGTGTGAAGGCATAAGTGCATAACAGCACAAGTGTGTATGTATGTATGTATGTATGTATGTGTGTGTGTGTGTGTGTGTGTGTGTGTGTGTGTGTGTGGACGTTTCCTATTAGGAATATTCATGTGTGACAATATGAAACACACGAAAACAGAACCACTGCCGCTGTGAGGGAGCCTGAGCCCATTAAAGCCTCAGCCCTCTGTGAGAGACTCTCCCCGGTCCCAGTCCCTGGCCTGCGCTGGCCTATCATGGGCCCGTGTGAGCAGGCAGGGCGTGGGGCTGACACTGGCCCCTCTAAATCATTCCCCAGCTTCCTCTTTAACTCATAAAGCACACAGGGCTTCAGACAGAAGTGCCATCACAGGGAAAGAGAGGAGAAGACTCCTAAAAAAAAAAAAAAAACAGGAAATGGACATATTGTACCCCAAGACAAAAAGGGGCCCCTGATCTTTCCATGACTTAAGGCTCGCTTGTGTAAGAGGGGGTGAAAAATCACACACTGGAGAGAAGGAAAGAGAGAAAGAGAGAATGTGTGTGTGAGAGAGAGAGAGAGAGAGAGAGAGAGAGAGAGAAGAGAATGAGAGAGAGGAATGTGGGAGAGGTCATGACTGGGATTGTGCATGTGAAACGCTATGACTTAAACGCTATATGCACTCAGGAAGTACATATACAAATGGACGCACACACACACACACACACACACACACACACACGTAAATGAGCTACCAGACATCAATCTTCTTGCCCCAAATTAACTTCGAACAAAACCTACGAGCTCCACGTTTAACTACAAACTCAAAAGCAGAGAGAGCAGCCTACTGAGCAGGGGCGGCTCGTCCATAAGGGCGATTGGGGCGACGCACTGCCTAGGGAAAAAAAAAAAAAAAAAAAAAAAAAAAAACCTCCTTATGTATAAACGCAATATCCTTGTAAGTCGCGTAAATGACATGTAAATTTAAATGTAATAATTTTTTTTCTGTTGGATTCTACCACTAGACCGTCTGATCTGCCTTTGTATGTCATTGTCGAATCAGGTAACAGTCGTTCAGTCAGCCTAAAGTCGTGCTTCAAATGGCCCCACCCCTTCTGGGGCGATTTGGGGCGAAATGAAAATCGCCCCAGACCTCTCCCATTGACTCCCATGTTAAAATCCATTTTTTTCACAAAACAGAGCTCTCAATGCATTCTCTATGGTTCCGGGAGGGCTCGCCCCTCCTGGTCTTGTCATAAGTAGTGGACGTAAAAGCCTATACGAACGTCATACAGCTTCGACGGAGGCATATTCTGTCAAGATGGCTGCCCTGTCCAGTGCAAGAACTCGATTCGCTCTTTGACAGAAACTCCTTTTTAGTCGGCGTACTAATGAAGATAAATTGACAACAAAACAATTAGGACTTCCTAGACCAAATGTATCCATTCAACAGGTTTCTACAAAGGGAGGGAAATCCTACATCCAAGAATTGGAACGAAAGAAAATCGCGGTCGTGAACGCGGTCTGTATTTCATATACCACTGTCACTTTTCATAGGTTTCACAGTGTGTTTCACAGTTCGCTTCTTGCACTGAATAATTTTTTATGTGATGACTTATTTTGCTTTTGTGAGCCAAGTCAAGATCAGTCAATAAATATTGTTGGTTTTGACTTATGTTACCCTTCTTTATGATGTTACTGGACATATCATGTGTCCTGTTAAGCTATGTTACATCATACAACATTTGAGACACGTGGATAATGAAAAAGTGGGATAATTTAATGTGGAGCCACATCATGTTTGCTTATGAAGGCTCCTGGATGCAACTTTCTTCCATAGCTTTCCACCTGTAACTTGCTACTCTAGCTATGTAGCAAGAGGGGACATATTACTGTTGTGTGCATGCCAATAGTGGACAAAAAGGTAGTGCTGTATGAGTTAATCAGCTAACTTAATGTACCTACTGAATGGGTCGCCTTAATCATTATAAAAAAAATGGCCCCCCCTGAGAATTTTTTCAGGAGCCGCCACTGCTACTGAGTGGACTTCAGGAGGTCACTGTGGGCCCCATCCAGTTACGGTATAATGTGCTACGGCTCTGGAAGATCAACAGATGAGAAGCACGGAGGCCATCGCTGCAGTGAACCTGCACAATAGGACAGAAG
>NC_045154.1:30463035-30473035 GCF_900700415.2 Clupea harengus
TTCACCCACAAATCTTCACTGCCTAATATCAGTGAGACTAATATCATATGATAATATATATAATATCATATCATTTATAGACATTTCACCTTCTTGTCCAGGCAAGTTCTTCCACACACACTCAGGAACAGAGCATCAAAAAGCTAACAATTCATATGCCAACACAAAGCCCAATGAAGAGGCAAATGTCAGGGATGAACAACATGTGTGCTCGTTCACAAACAGACGCACACACACACACACGCACACACACACACACACACACACACACACACACACACCATCTGTGGTAATGCATCTCAACCTGGGTGTAGCCCTTGGCGGTATTGTTTTCTGGTTCGGTGGATCTCTCTCATTTAACTAGCTGATGGTTCGAACCAGGTCAGAGACCTGGAGAACAGCATCTGGACCGCCAAACTGCCACACTGCCACAAAGACACAACGGCATAAACATAAATACACACAGACAAAAATCGCAAAAAAACGTGTTTGTGATGCAGCAGTGTGAACACACACTCACACACCCTTTGAGAGAGTGGATAAGACACCCATTACAGTCCTAAGTGGGCTTGCTGACAAAGAGCCGCACCAACACTTTAACTCTAATGGACATCAACTTTAATAAATAAATATCACTTAAATAAATAAATATCACTAAATGTTTCAAGTCAGTCACTGGTCCATAAGGCCATTTAAACTCGAGTGTGTGACACTGGTTTGTGTAGAGGTCTGCGTGGACATTAGGTTGGCAGGCTAAGTGCTTGGGGATTAGAGTGTGTGTTATAGAAACCCATGGAAAGGCGTTGGGATTTGTTTGGCTCTCTTTGGAGGAACTTTTGGGCTTCTGGGATGCATTTCCTGTTCCCGCTCTGTGACTGAGTGGTGTGACCTGAGGGAATGAGGTCACATCAGGTCAGGCTGAGTGTGAGAGAATCCCTCCATGAGTGTCAGCCCGATTGTGTGTTTGTGTGTGAGAGGGAGATATATATTACACAAGTAAAAGGTCTCGCTCTCCCTCACACAGTCATTCATATCGCACAGTCATTCATATATATATATATATGAATGACTGTGCGAGGGAGAGCGAGACCTTTTACTTGTGTAAAAAGTTCCCTGGGGAGGGTCACGAGACGGACAGGGCAGTTGAGACATGCAGCTACTACAAGTATCTGTGTTGGAGTGTGTGTGTGTGTGTGTGTGTGTGTGTGTGTGTGTGTGTGTGTGTTTATGACTCCTGTGTTGGAGTGTGTAAACAGCACTTGGGTGTGGGCACATTTTTCACACTTGATATACAGATACCAACCCTCTTTTGGCATGCTGTCTACAAAGAACTCTGTTTGCTAGCTCATTGTCTTCCACTCTCGCGCGGTTTTTCTGACTGCAATGTATTTATGCAACAAGGTTTTGCTCTCTTGTACCCCACGGTTTCCTTCAGCGGGACAAGCGGTTGTAATACCTCTTCCTGTGTGACAGAGTGACACATCATCCTTGACTGTCAGCGTCCACTGGCGCATGTTAAAGATGAATTGCTCTAATGACTCCACACACACGCACACGCACACGCACACGCACACGCACACACACACACCTACACACACACACCTTTCAGTCAGTACTACTACAGGATACTCAAACCTCTCTACCTGTACCTCAGATTCATATTGTGCGTTACCACTACATACCACAGCGTGTTCAAATCTCTTTATCTCGGTTTGTTTTTTTAGTCAAAAGGTTTACTTCTCACCAGGCAAGGTACTTTTGGAAGCCAGGAAACATGCTGCCAATAGGTGAAAGGTCTCTTTATTGCCAGACAAATAACTGTAGGGAAAAGAGATGCTGTGTCATTGTTACTGATATGACATATCAGGGAATTTACATATGGTAGGGAAAATCATTGAGGTTTCAGTTTTAGTGATGTCAGCCAGCCCCCCCCCACACACACACACACACACACACACACACTTTCCCCCCTCATACATCAGTAGACTAGTAGAAGCCAGCTATATATACTTTCTTATTCATGCTGCCTTTCTTTGTTGTCTCTTTCAAACACATACACATACGCATGTTCATGTATGTATGTGTGTGTGTGTGTGTGTGTGTGTGTCGCCATTCTGACACTGTCTGATCACTGTCTGAAAAGGCCTCATTGAAACAGGGCAGGGCAGCAGCTTAGGTCATGCTGAGAGAATGTGATGAACTGGCAAATGCTTTCTCCCACTGCCTACACACATAGTCCAGACACGACCACAACTCACGCAAATGCACACACAGAAATGCATTAAACATGGAGTGACAACATCAACTGAACACTAGAGCAAAACGACATCAGAGAAATAAGATATGGATAAATAACATCAGCCTGATTAGATGACATCAGGAGATCTTAAACACACTGCTTACCAAATCTCTCAAAATATACTTATTATTAAGAACAGGATATCTAAACACCCAGAAAAAAGAGCTGATGGCATACCACCTGTCTTTATCGCAAGATACATCTATGGGCAGGGCTGGCTGGCAGCTGTCCTTAAGAGGTCAACGTGAGTGTGTGTGTGTGTGTGTGTGTGTGTGTGTGTGAGAGAGAGAGAGACAGAGAGTGACAGAGAGAGAGAGTGTCATGTGTGTTTGTGCATGTGTTGATGTGTAAGGGGTGACCAGCAGCTGTCTGTCTGTCTGTGCTTATGGTTTAGTGTGTCCCCTTACCAACAAAGCCTACAGTATGGTTTTGCTATACATCTTAGTCAGCTGGTCCTTACACCTGTTACACTACTGCTGAGGTAAGCGGTGTGTGCGTGCATGTGTGTGTGTGTGTGTTCAAAACACATGTGTGGGAAGTTGTGAATGATGGGGACTTGTGCTGACATATGGCAAAGACTATATATAGCAGGAGAATGAACCCTTGAATGAATGGACCTGGAACTATTGATAAAAAAAATGTACTGAAAGGCCCTGAGACACAAAGAAGGGAAGGGGCAGCACGGACAGAAATCTGTTGTTTTACACCCGCCTGTTCGAGGGTGGTGTCTGCGCCTTACACTCAGTGGTTTCATGACAGTAACACATCTAAATAGCTACTCACAGGCAGAATCACATGGGAGCTTGGAGCCAAATCACCAGCCTTCACACAAGGACCGAGACCATTACACACCGACAGTGGATCAATATTTTCCCCCTTAGTTCAATAACTGAAATAGACCATCTGAAAAGTCAGTGAGCCTTGTAACACATCTGCTTCACCCACGCACACACACTTTCTAACTTCCTGTCACAGATGCGGAAGACACAAACCACATTTTGGCTTTCACCCCACAACCACCCACCATCTCAAATCCATTCATTCTTAACATAACTGGATGATGAACTTTGATGATAATAGACCTAACTACCATACCAAGTGCATCCATACCAGTGTTTTCCTGATTTGTACAAGCACACACGCACACACACACACACACACACACACACACACTCCAATCTCTTGCTGGCTCTCTGGCACATTAAGAAGGATTAGGGAGGATCCCCCTTCCAACGACCACTCTACAGTGGGGGGAAACGCAACTGTTACCATTCAGCCAGAGCATTATCTGTTCCCAACTGCTGAGCTGGCACTGTCTGTCTGTCAGTCTGTCGGTCTGTCGGTCTGTGTGGACATGCAGGTGGCCTGTTCAAAGGCTTCGCTGCAGAGAGGAAGTGAGAGCCTTTTTCTCTTTGTGCCAGATACACACACACACACACACACACACACACACACACACACACACACACACACACACACACACACACACACACACACACACACACACACACACACACACACAGAATGGCTTTGACAGTGGTGGGTTCCCTGATTTGATTTCCCTTTAATTTGATTAAGAAATATGTGCCCAACATACAGTCTCTCAATTAGTGGTAATCAGAGATGAGAATGTAACTGAATAAAAAAGTCTGCCATCATTCAGTAGGGCGCAACACAACCACGGGTTTTAAAACTAGGCTGTATGGCGTTCCTTCACGCTGAGAACACTACAGAGGCCTCCTCTTATGTGTGTGTATGAGAGAGAGAGAGAGAGAGAGAAATAGTGTCTGTGTGTGTATGTGTGTGTGTGCGTGTGTGTGTATGTGTGTGTGTATATGTGTGTGTGACTGTGTGTGTGTGTATATGTGTGTGTGTGTATGCATGTATGTGTGTGTGTGTATGTGTGTGCATGTGTGTGTATGTGTGTGCATGTGTGTGTGTGTCTGTATGTATGTGTGTGCATGTGTGTGTGTGTATCTGTATGTATGTATGTGTGTGTGTGTGTGTGTGTGTGTGTGTGTATCTGTATGTGTGTGTGTGTGTGTGTGTGTGTGTGCTCACTTGCCTGCCTGAGCATGTGCGGCAGCTGCAGTAGTCTACATGGGGATGCTTCTTTGTTCAGGATCGACACTTTTGACTGAAAGAATGGAAAATCAATGTGGCGGCTCATAGATGCGAGCTGCCATTGGCCAGGCCCTAACAGCTAGGTTTAAATCCAGATGCTCATGCATGGATCCCTGTTCAGATCTATAGATTACCACACCAAAGATCACTGCGCTAACCCTCATCCCTGACCACCACCCTCATCTTCACTATGATCACAGACACCAGGTTGACACCCTTTGAGTGAGAGAGGTTCTACAGACTACACATGAACGGGATGCTTCTGGTAAACAGACAACCTCATAATGCCATGGAGGTGGTGGTTTCCCTAAATCATTTTCCCACAACCCCTTTCTTCTCTGTTCATCTCTCTTTCCAATATCCCTCCCCACACCCACTCATCCCTTTCTCTTTCTCTCTCTCTCTCTCTCTCTCTCTCTCTCTCTCTCTCTCTCTCTCTCTCTCTCTCTCTCTCTCTCTCTCTCTCTCTCTCTCTCCTGAGACTTTAATGATACGTTACAGGTTGCTCTCCTTTGTTCCCTTGGGGAGAAAAACAAGGGTGGAGAATCTTCACTTTAGATTTACAAGACCTAGTATGTGTTTCACAGATTTTACTTGGAAAAATAATCTCAAAATCTCATGTTTGCACACACACACACACACACACACACACACACACACACACACACACACACACACAGACACACACACACACACACACACACACACACACACTCCCTCTCTTCCTTCTTCACGCATGCACACACACACACACACACACACACACACACACCCTCTCTTCCTTCTTCGCGCATGCACACACGTGCACACACACTCAGACTGGAACTCTCCTGAGAGGTGGTAGTATTTCTACCTCCACTCATTGTTCAGTCTTTGTTTCAGCTCTTTTGTCTTACCCAGAATCTGTAGTGCATTCCATAAAAGCATATAAAATATCAAATGCTTTTTGCAGATGACCACATGGCAGCCTCTTAGTGTACACAAGTTATCATATTGTCCACTGCGTTTATATAAAATGTTGTCGGTTAATCTAAATGTTTGGACATGCCTGATAATATATTTCAGATATATTAATATATATTATATTTCAATGATTTTATCTATATATATTATAAATTATATTATATTTTCAAAACTACATTTCAGGTCTAGTTAATGGGTATCACAAAGATGTACAGAGAAATTACACAGTGTTTTTAACATTGTGTATGATGTACCTGGATCAGGGAAATCAAGCTCTTGTGTGTGTGTGTGTGTGTGTGTGTGTGTGTGTGTGTGTGTGTGTGTTTAGGTCCTGATGCATCTCTAACATGCCATCTCACCACAATGCATGCGGCTCCAGTTCCAACGTGTATCAAAACACATCTAGGAAACAAAGAGTGACATCACGAGGCAAAGTCCCGCCTCCCACCCCATCTATATGGTGTGATTGGCTAGTCGAGATGATCACCAAGATGCCCGTCAAAATGTAATACCTGGATAGTGACATCACAATAGAAATCCTCTGCCACCAGAATCAAAACATTTACCAGCCATGGCGATTGCAACAGTATGAGTAATATTACATCATGTTCCAGTGGCATATCACGGGTGGAAATGAGAGAATTTATCGTAAAATAAGGAGTGTGGCCAATGACGTGGAGTGGACTGATGCTGATATCATATTCAGAATGGATGAACTGAACAAAACAACTGACCAAGTGGAAACAGGAAACAGAACACCATAGGGGGTGAGCATCAAAGCCGATGCTGTGAACAAAGTGATCCACATGTCAGTGTGAACACAGCCACAGTGTCACACACACTTGAGCATGCAAAACTACAAACGCACACGAAACAAAACATTAACACAATGATATCAGCCAATTGCTGAAAAAAAGTTTTGAATACTAATGCTCAGGTTATCTGAAGAAACAGGCAGGAGCAACAGCATGCAGCATGTACGTAAGTGTCAGTGCACACACACACACACACACACACACTGATTGTGCAACATAGACACAATCCTGCTGTGGCTGCAGCTGCTGACTCATAGGAGCATTTGTGCAAAGAGAGACACAGGAATAAAGCGAGGATTTCAGCCCATACCATGTCACTGGGGCCCCACTGTCACTCACTCACTCCCACACACACACACACACACACACACACACACACACACACACACACACACACACACACACACACACACACACACACACACATGTCCTAACCATGGCCTCACTATCTCATGTACACACTCAAATGCACACACACACACAGGCCATATCACAGAAAGTGACCAGCGATATAGAGATATGGCTTAAAGAGATCTATAGCGAGACTGCACCTTGACCAGCTGGGAGAACATACTGAACAGTCCAGTCCAGTCCAGTCCAGAGAGACAGTTCTGTGAGTCACTAGGAGTGCATTTACCCACTCATTCAGTGAATTGTGTCATCACACGTTACTCTCGACGCAGAGTGCGCCAGCG
This sequence comes from Clupea harengus, assembly GCF_900700415.2. Taxonomy (NCBI): domain Eukaryota; kingdom Metazoa; phylum Chordata; class Actinopteri; order Clupeiformes; family Clupeidae; genus Clupea; species Clupea harengus. The sequence continues at coordinate 30,469,932 of NC_045154.1, forward strand.
CTACTCACACACACACACACGTTACGTCCCTTCCTCCTTTCCTGATAAACGGACAAACTAATCTGTCTTTGCTTTCTCGTCCACTGAGACACAACACAAAAGAATGGAAAATGGATAAAGCGACTGGAAAAGACTAGTGATTAAGTTCTCTTCATACAGCCCGGCTTCCCAGAGGGTGTATTGGTGATATGGGCTTGTCTGGCATTCTTCAGCTGCTAAGACTTGTTCTGACTAAGTGTGTTGTGATGACATAGTACCTCTTGAGAAATAGGTGTGGATGACATTATAGGTCGGTCATATCAGTGCTGCAGTGGAAATCAGATGACACAAATGTATGAGAAGACAATCTGCACACAGAAAGAGATATGTTGATACCATGTGATACTACAAAGAGGTTTTTCACATGATCACCACACTGAGCCCCTTTTTCAAACGGTCTCATTTCCGACATGGACAGTTTGTCATTCCTTTCTGGAAGTGGGAAGAGAGAGTCTGCACACACACACATGCACAAATTCAAGAGGATGGGTTCAAAGATCAAAAAACAGATGTATAGTGTTTGACAAAATATACACCAAATGACTAACACATGTGGCCTGGGCCGTCCCCACCCAGCCCCCTGCCAATCACACACAGAGGGAATCTGCTCTACCCTGTAAGATCGCCACACACTGCATTGCATAATATGACACAGGACCTTATCAACTTTGTCACTTTACCTGATTGTAATAAGAGTCAGGTTTAGTTAAGTTTACTGGGTATTAACTTCTTACTAAGCTGCTGGCCTTCTGTGAAAGCAATCTTTCTGATCCGATTTATCAGCGCGACGATTTTGTTATAGTCAACTCTGCCACAGTGTCCACGTGGTAAGGCATGAAAAAGAGAAATGTTTTGTTGTCTAGAGTCTACAGGATTTCAAATAACTACAGTTAACAGCAGCCCTGAAGTGCCTGTTGGTTACTCCACTTCAGTCTGCCACGGTGATTGAATTCTCCGATGACAAACGCATCCAGCCTCCCATGTGCTTTGACTTGTGTGCTGTCATTCGAAACTAAATTCACTACAGGCTACGGCCTCATTGAAACCTATAGCATACGAAAATGTCAGCATGCTTTGGCTGAATTTGTGTGATTTTGTGTTAAATTGCAATGCATGCTTCAGAAAGACAAAGTGACGAATGTTAAAAGCAAATACACAGCGAGTGGACAACTGTTCCGAAAGAACAATAACGCAGCCAAAATGGGTTGTTCATGCGAGATCGCCTGTCCCATGTTCTACTACTACAACAAAATAAGTAATCCACCACACATTAGAAATTATCTCTGAACGAGAAGAAACCACCGGGCTCCTATTTGTCCTGTTCGTCACTGAGATTCCTAGAACAACAACCCATAACGAGGAACAATAACGAGGCTGAAGCGGACCAATGCCAGATGACTATCCGAGATTGAGTTTACTAGGAGTCAGTCGTCCCGCACGCGCGCAGGACCGATGATTAACAACCGCCGATCCTTTCATTACATCGGTGAAAGAAACACAGACTCAGACATAAGACACATACCTCCAAGTTCCCCTTAGATTGCGAGTCTTGGAAGAAAAAACTTGTTCAGATGTCAAACAGTAAAAAGGATTTGTTGAACATCCGTGCAATTTCCGAACACGTCTCTTTTAAGGTGTGTCTGCGTATCTGCTTTTTTCCTCTGTTGGAAACAGTTCAGTTACGGGACCCATAGAAAATGTAAATTAACACTAGGCGGTGGGGGGCTGGCTTATACGACCCAATACTGGATTCACACAAAGACTCCGCCCCATTACCTCATGTTTATTCATGAAGGGGAGCCCCAAGAATTCACTGGGCGTGGCACATAAAAGAGGAGGAGACTGACGCGCGCACTGGGATAGATGCAATTGTTTGGCATTTTTCTCTTTGTGTGTTTTCATCATCAACATTTACGTGTACACAAGCAGCTTATGTTGCTGTGATGCTGACGATCACACGAAACTGTATTTGCATCCGTAACCCAATACCCCCTAAAGTGTTCATTGTCAACAAGACATATTTTTATTAGATTTAATCCGTTTACCGATTAATCCGTGGGGCTCCAACGATGTCTCCCCTTTTGTTAAATTGACAACCAGGAATTATTGTTTTTGGTTCTTTGCAAGGCTCTGGGAAATATTTAGACCCAGGTTATACATATTTCACATCCTCACTGGCCCCTTCTGGCGAGCGCTCAACACAGTCGGAGGAGAAGAAGGGTGATGAGTTCAGCGGAAGATGTGTCATGTGCGCGAGCAGAAACGCAATTTCCAGTAATCGCTGGCCAGCATGCAGAGGATGCTGCAAAGTTGACCGCGCCAGGGTCCAGAAACATCGATCATTTCTTTTTTTTATAGAGACTAGTCACGTCAGACATTTGCGTTATCAATTGCCAACAGTAGATTCACCTGCATTAAACGTTGTTTATCCTTAACATTTTCTAAAAAGTATATGAAAACGTTATAATAAAGGTAAGACGTATATACAATGATGCAATATTAAGTCTTTAGGGCTTTAGCCTACAAAATCGAACAAAGAACTGGATACCCTTATAGTGTGTGTGTACTATGATGAGCTCTTGTGAGACGTTTTATGTAACTTCTAGGAACGTGGCTACATTCCATAGTGTTGCCTCACACTTTCTTCAGGGTGACTGAGTCAGGGTGGGGTCTAGCAGATTTTTGGGGTACAGAATCAAAATGTCTTTACCCCTGCTACTCATACTCTGACTCACCCTAGGCCCTGTGTGTGTGTGTGTGTGTGTGTGTGCGACTGCGACTGAGAGAGAGAAGACAACACTGTACACCGACCCCCATCCCTCTCAGGACGTACAGGAAACAGATGTGGGTCGGTGGAAAGAGGGGGAGGGAGGTTCTGATCTGTGGGGGGGGGGGGGGGGGGACAGAACCACAGAATTTATAGACCACAGCCAGAGTGTGATTGTCTAGAAAAAAAAAGGTACTCTGGAAATGGTATTCATAATGCAAAGAAATATGAGTGAAATGGCTTAAAGACAGAACTTCACTTGCATGATCTCTTCGTCCATTCAGAATAAAAAAATTGC
>NC_045154.1:30478035-30480535 GCF_900700415.2 Clupea harengus
GATCTCTGCAGACCTTCGTTATCCAATCAGCAAGCTATTACACAAACATGATTCAGAGGGTGTCTATAAGTAAACATTATCCAATCATAATTGGGAAGTTAACTAACCACGTCAAAGGCCACTGAGTCCAAAACTATCAATCACTGAAGGGGACTACACAGAGGGGAACCGCAGGAGAGGATGAGAACTATGACGCCCCTGATCCCCAGGCTGCCTGACCTTTGCCAGGGACACCCATCTTAGTTACATGTTCCAGAGATGCTCAGGTGCAGATTCCTTCTCATGATTAATTGACTGTCAACATCTTTCCTTAGTTCTGTTGAAATGTCTGTCTCAGATACACTATAGTCTAGGTTTGGTGTGGGTTAGATGGGTTGTTTGAGTCAGGCTCTACCAAAGGATTTTGCCCTCTGCTTTTGTCTTTAGATGTCTGTTCTTTATCACTTTGTAAAGCATCTTCCATATATCTAGAGGAAAATTGACTGAAGTGGAACTGAATGCACTTTCTGGGTCCACCAAATGTACGAGGGGTGGTTGAGTCATATTGGCGCCCTTTAAGGCTCCAATTAATGAATGCTAACTGATTTTATCGAAAAGGATTTAATGTAGAAAGAATTATGAAAAATGATCATAATTGATAAATATTACACAACTCATGCCACATGCCACACAGTATTGTTTTAATTTACGAATACACGGTGCAATGATGATTTATTAACATTCAACATGACACAAACCTTTCTTACACGGTCCATCCAGGACTCTTACTGAAACTCTTAATGCAAATGCACTCTGTTTGGTTAAACAAGAATGTAAATCTCTAAAACCAATAAACCCCACAAATGGTTACTGATATATATATATATATATCCCTTTGACACAGCGCATTAAATGGAAGACCACTGTGCGTACAGAAAGTGGATTGGTCCATCTTCCTCAAAGACGTCCTATCCTGCCCGTGTGCCCTGCTGTCGTTCTCGCAGTCTGTCCTTGCCTTCCACAGATTTACAGGCCACCGGCATCAGCATGACACCCCTGTACTTAGGCTAATGGGACTGCGGAGCGGAGATTGGGGTTGGCTGCTCCATTACAGTAAAGCCTCAGTGGAAGAGCGTGTGTGTGTGTGTGTGTGTGTGTGTGTGTGTGTGTGTGTGTGTGTGTGTGTGTGTGTGTGAGTGGGCATGAGGGGTCTGATGTGAATGATGATTTTTACTCCGGATGAAGTAATCAATGCTCATCGATCAATCACAGTTAATGCTGAGACCACTGGCCTGACTCCAGGAGTGGGGAGCAACAAGCTTTGATTGTTTTATTGTGTGCATGTGTGTGTGTGTGTGTGTGAGTGTGTGTGTATGTGTGCATGGATGTGTGTGTGTGTGTGTGTGTGTGTGTGTGTGTGTGTGTGTGTGTGTGTGTTTGTTTGTCTCAAGCTATTACCTAAGATTAGTATAATGCATGCTTACTCGATTAAAGTGCAACGCCAAGTGCATCAGTAAAATCTGATGGGATGGGAAGTTTCTATGTAAATGCTATGCCAAGCATTTGTTCAGACACATACATACACACATGTGCACACACACGCACACACACTTTCACAGAAATACACCCACAACCACGTTTTCAAGTGTGAACTTACACTCAGTAACCAGTAAACTCAGTAACCAGAACAATTAAAATTAAAACACAAACTCTACATACAAGTATATGCAGTATACAGTATTTTCCATCGACAAGTATTGTGCTTTCTTCACCATTTATCAATAAGTAGTATTCACTGTCGATTGGCTCTTTGGGCATGTTGGAATGGCATGTTACTTACCAATCTTTATTAATGTTTGATTAATCAATCAATACATTATTCTGTGAACTGGATTCAAATATGCATGGATATGCATGGCACATGTGCGTACTGTTAATAATCTAACATAAAGTCCTCGATGACTTCCGCCATGTGTGGCCTTTCTCGTCTGTCTATTGTTGTATTTATCCTTTTGTCTGTGCGGGTATAAATATGCTGAATCAGCAGGATGTCCACTAGAAAACACCCAAGTTCCAAAACACGGAACTTCACCAGAAGGAAGCAAGAACAGTAAAAATCAAGGTCAGTGTGTGGCGTACACGGAGAAGGGTCTGTGGTCTGTGTGTGTGTGTGTGTGTGTACGTGTGTAAATGCATGATTCTAATTTTATATGCAATATTTTTCAGGGATATGTTTATTTGTGCTGCTGAAAACACTGATACTTTAAAAGCTTCCGCATAAGCGCGTCAATAACTGAGGCGTGTCAATGTGCATCAAGCATGCAGGTGTGCGCAGGCACACATGGGTTTGTGTGTGTGTGTGTGTGTGTGTGTGTGTGTGTGTGTGTGTGTGTGTGTGTGTGTGGGTGTGGGTGTGGGTGTGTGTGTGTGTGTGTCTGTGTGTGTGTGTGTGTGTGTGTGTGTGTGTGTGTGTCTGTGTGTGTGTGTGTGTGTGTGTGTGTGTGTGAGTGTGCATGCTTGT
>NC_045154.1:30485535-30508035 GCF_900700415.2 Clupea harengus
GTCAGAAATGTCTAAAAGGTGTATGGTTATTTTAACATATGGCTATGGCTATTTTTACATATGGCTATTTTCATGTATGGCAAACCTCTGAGTCTTTTCATCTAAGGCCAAAAAAGAAATTCTGTATCGGTCACATGGTTCATGCATGCTCTACGTGTGATCAGACACAAACACAGGGTACTGTATGATCACATCTTGTGACGGTGACCTTGCCCAGATACCCTGAACTGATGGCTGAGGACATACTGTCCCTTGGGGTCAGGGAGGTCATGTACAACAAGAGCTCGACAAGGGCGCCTCTCTATGAGGGAACCCTGTCTGTGAGACGGGGAGAGCTGTAGTAAGATGAGACTTTCAGTAGGTCACTGGACTACAGATGTGTGTGCGTGTGTGTGTGTGTGTGTGTGTGTGTGTGTGTCATTCCCGATATTTTCGTTGACCATCTGAAACACTGGATAATGATTTGCTTCAGTGAGCGTCATGGGTATTCTTCTGTGTTTTGAAGAATCCTTCTCAAGAGTATGTTTGGGCCTTATCCATTACAACTGTGTTACATTACAGATGCGTAGATAAAACAGCAGACCTATTATAATTTCTCTCCTTCACATTTAATCATCCCATGACATAGAATCTTGTCAGGTGACTAAATGAGAGCTTTCTGAAGATAGCTTGTTTTTTCACATCAGCAAATGTATCAGCCTAACATTTATTTTTGTCTCCTAACATACTAAGGTTTGCCAATAAAATAATATGATGCACAAAAATGTCTTTCACTCACATTGAAAATTCAATCTTCTAGCGGCTTGTTCAGGTTTTACAGCTGTATTCTTACCAGTGGGTGCCTGATGATGGAGGGTCGAGGAATTTGTGGGTACTTAATGCCCAGGTCAGGGCTCCCCCCCTGGGCTTCATCATCAGAGAGCTCCCTGAGGCTGGGGGAGGACTGGAGGCTGTGTACATCCTCCAGCTCTGGCTCAACGGAGCTGGGCTTGGTCCCGTTGGGTGCTTTAGTTATGATAGACACACGGTGGAGAGCTGGTGAGTCTCTAGGTTCGGTGGCTGGCTCTTTGGGTGCAGGCTGCGCGGAGATGGGCCGCGGGAGCGCTCTGCGGTCAAACTCTCCATGGCAGGTGTCTGGGTCCGCCTGCTGTGTTGGGTCGGCGGACACGTCCGCAGGGCTGCCGAAGCAGTACTGAAGAGAGGAGCACGGCAGACCGTGCATGGCACCACCAGAGCGAAATCACTGGCAAACAACAAGTATTGAACAAACTCAGTTAACAAGCTGAGCCAGCTCCTGTAGATCAGGTCAACCCTGCTATGGACCTCAGAGTAAATAGAGATCATTGAGAGAAATAAAGAAAGATGGCATTGTAGTATCATTAGCCATCCCATACACTTCTCCATGACATGGTGGTCCTCCAAAATGATTCTTAGCCGTTTAGCTCCATTTCTCTTTCCCTAAGTGTCTGTAATGTGTGAGACGTTCAAAACCAGGTATGCTAATCAACAGCTATCCTCATTAGGAAAAGTAAGCCTCTCTCTCTCGCAGTCCGTCTTCTCTCCCAGCCTCTGGTGACCTGCCTGTGTCCAGTGTTCTTCCTCTAGAGCTCCTCTCAGTTTCAGCACAAAATGGTCCCTTTTTCCGGAGCACTTCGCACAATTGGCAAGGATGTGTCAGATGTGTATCGTCTTCTTCACAGTTTCTCAGGCCCATTGGCTTTTCTTGCGTGGGAAAAGTACATAGCTGCAGAGTGTTCCTGAAAGTTTATGTGTGTCCTTGTGTATATAGGTGTGTGTGTGTGTGTGTGTGTGTGTGTGTGTGTGTGTGTGAGAGAGAGAAATAGTGAGAGCAAGAAAGAGAGCGAACGAAGGGCAGAGAAAGAGAGAGAGAGAGAGTGAGATGAAAAAAGTGGGAGTGCTCAGGTGTCTGGTTACCTGGACAGGTATTCCTCCTGCCAAGACTTCGGCACATTGTTGCCATGCTGCCATCAGTGAGTGAATTTGCTGGCTGTTGCGGCTTCGGATTACGGTTGCCCACGGTAACTGATAGGTTCCTGTGTGAAGCTTGATCATTCGAAAGCACCTCAGGTTATCGGTGCCATCGTCAGGCAGTGAGCAGGTCGCACTTAAATAAAACGACCACACCAAAAAAAAAAAAAAAGACCAGTGCCAGTGGGTTTTGGGTAACTCACGCTTAAATATTGATATGTTGAAATTCAGGTAGCATTTACCTGCCATTCACTCAGTCGCCTTTGTGTTTGGTTCTGCATATTTTATACTGCATCTGATTGTTTAGGAAGGTCCACAGGGAGGGCAAAGCAAATAAGTCCTAATTTGAGCCCCGGTGTGGACATTGTTCGCTTTTAATTTTCTATATCTCCTGAATTTTTTACAGCATTTTTAAACTGCAAAGGGCCACTGTATTCATCAGTGGATGAGACAGATTACCCTGTCAATTCATAAATGGCAAAGCAAAAATGAAGTCTGAAATATGATATATTCACAAAATGGAGGCATGCATTTATGCTAAAAATGGGTTGACCCTGAAATAATAAATAATAACCCATTGTGTTTAGACAAGTTAAACACTACCAGTCCTTTAGTACATTACACAACATGCTTACTGGACAATTCAGAGCTGATGATAACCATTGATTATCTCTTTTGTTATCACACGTAAACAGGGAGGTGGTTTCCACATAGCTGAGGCCCTTAGAGACCATGCAGTATGTGTACTGCAGGAAATCAGTCACTGTGTCATTTGCTCTGGACACTGCACTTCACTCCAAGAGTGGTGGAATTGTACTGGAGAAACTGAAGAAAGACATAGTTAAATATTAAACTTGTGAAAGGGTAGAGAACTGCCTCAGGGATGCTGTGCGTTCTGTGGTCATGTCAGCAGGCTATGCTAGAATTCTGCAGACATAGTATGATTTGCTGCTCTCTAGTGGTTCACATGGACACATTCTCTCTCTCTCTGTCTCAGTTAACCTTTCATGCAAAATGCACTACAACCACCAAAACACTTCATACTTCACCCAAAAGTGACTCATGCTGCCATAACTATAGCATATGCCCTCTTCCCTTTAACTATTTTATGACTCAATGTACAAGGAACTAAAAAACACAAACAACTAAACAGTTGTATTACAAAAGAAAAGAAAAATCTAGGACACCTCTTACAGCACACATTGTAATACAAAATAAATACAGTACATATGAAATTCAGCCATATGCCTAAAGACAGATCTATGCAAAATGTTCTGTGGTATACTATAGTACAAAAAACTGTAAAGACACTTTTCTTTCACAGTATAGTAAGTGAAACAATACATGAGACTACCACTAGAGGTGTCCTGCAGCCCTAATGCTGATCCGTGGTGACATTTTTATGAACTCTCCTTTGCCTTGAATCTTTAGAAAAAAATCTTTAGCACATCTTATCCACTCCTAAAATCCCCCATATTCCACAAAATATTATAAGGAAAGCTGTTGTCATGACACCAAGAACAAAACTTTGTGATTGTTGGTTTGCCTGTCAGAATACTGTAGATACCACATTTGAGTGTGGTGCAGTTACCTTGTGTGATCAGTGGTACAATGGTTAGTGTTGTTGAATAACAAGTAGCTGACCTGAGTTCTGCTATTAAAATATGAATTAGTCAATGTTCCAAATTAGTTGTTGGGCTCCATTTATGGTGTGCAATGCACCTTATTGAGATCTAGGAAGAACTTGGCCACTGCATTCCTCAGAAGAACGTCTGTTTTCTTTGCCTTCTCTCCACAGAAAGAGATGGCAATCAAGACTCTTCATTAGTGGTACCTTGGAGGTGTAATGACATCCAATGTGCTATCCAATCAAGTGATAGCCATGGTACATTCAAAGAGTATCACTAAGTGTTAACCTCTTTAGAACTCATCTGTCATTTGAATGTATTTGTTACAAGCACTAAAACATTTTATATTGCTGTATTGTGCATAATGCGTTGGTTGTTGTTCATTGGACAAAAGCATCCGCTAAATACTATCACCATTTTCATCCTCTGAGTCTCGAGACCAGCTGATATTAGTAAATAATACATGCCTTTTATGAAGGCTTGAAGCCAGCTTGTGTTAGATTGCAAGCTTACAAAAAGTCACATAGCCCTACAAAACATGTAGTCAAATGCTGTTTTTAATGCATGCAGTTGAATGTTTCAAATGACAGAAACTCCCGGCCTTTCAGAAACATATCAAACTACACATCAGTATCTAACTTAGCTACATTGGCTTGCTAGCATGCATTTTGTAAACATTAGCCACCCCAGGCATGCCGGTGAATTCATGAAGTCTCGGTCTTACCCTACAGTGCTGATTCGGGGTTTATGTAAGTTACGTACGCTAAATCTAATCACTCAATTAAAAAAAAAAAGTTTTCACTAAGGTGTACCTCCTGTGTATCAAGATAATAAAGACAGACCAATCCAGCTCTGCAGTAGCGTTATGGACCACCCATTTACCAGTGTTATACACACTGATGTACATCCACACACTGTTTTTTTAAGCATGCAGTTGGTTGAATGTTTACAGTGACAGAAACTCACTGCCATTCAAATGCACAACCACAGCATACCACTAGAGACATACGGTGCTTTTCTACTGCAGGAACTTGCAGAATGTTTTAGAGGGGCAGGAACCTTAAGGCAGTTTTCCACTGCAGGAACCACTCATGTAACATCTCTGGTTTAACAGTCTAATGTTGCTGGAGAAATATATAATTATTTTGTTGTGCTCTGAATTGATGTTGCCATTGAAGAGCAAAGTATTAGGCCACATCACTTGTAGGTCTGTAATTCCTGCACTGCAATACAAACAGAAAGGTTGAAAGGGCCAATTAGGGGGTTATTCCTATCAACAATTTGATTTGGCGCAATGGCTTGATTGGAGGGGGGGGGGGGGGGGGGGGGGCTGCGTATCATACTGGTAAGCATAGGTGCATGACTGTAGTTGGTGCTGGTGAATGAGTGGAATGTCAGCTGATGAGTTATGCAGTAGGCAGACTACTGTGGCCTGCCTGAACTGACGCTATGCTTGATTGCAAATAGCTGTCCTTAGTTGCTCATCTCCAAAACTATAATGTCAGCTAAATTTACGACAAAAATCACACTAGGTCATTACACTGACAAATGACATGACTCCACACCACACATACACAAAGATATTAACATAAGAGGGAAAACACCAAACATTCGAAATTAGAACACTTAAACTGAACTAACAGACATAAACATTCTACGATAATAAAACTGGGAGTCCTTCACATATCTAGCACAAGATACACGCCACAATAATGAACTTCTCCAACTCATATTTTCCAGGTTACTAATGGAATGACTTTGAATTTCAGTACATTTTTTATTTACCAAATACATAAATAAAAAAAAAAAATAAGAAAACACGGTGGTGAAGTGTGTACCTTTCATTCGCCAAGAAAAAAATCTCAGTGGACAGAATCAGTGGACATTCCCTTTAACAGCAACGTTCGCCTTTAAGGATTGACTGGCAAACATCTTTGCTGTGACCATAGAGGATGATGAAGATGACCACAACTAGCTAAATGACCAAAGCCTGTCATCCAAGTGCAATATTCCATTTGTATCCATCATATTTATTTTACGTCTTAATCTTTGTATGGTGAGTGATTTCGCTGAGCAGTATACATGGATGATTTTGCTATTTTTGTCCCACTCATTCATTCGCATCTAGAAGTTGTGCCTTTAACTGTACAGCTAAAGCTAAAGTTAGCTCAGTCCTTCCTAGCCTGCTAAGATATCTTAGGAACAAATCACAGTTTTCAGCAACCTAACAACTCCTGTGATCAGGCTAGGCCGCTTACTAGGTTACCGTTAGTTGACGTATTACTTTTTACCAGTGACTTCTTAGGCCATATCCTATTCCATTACTGGTAAGTAAGCCAGGATAACAGACTTATGTGGAATCATTTTAGATAGCTACAAACGTGTCTAGCCACCTGATCTATGCCGGCCGCCACTGGGTGGTTTAGTTTAAGGTTAACATAGCCATCTTGCTAGTTAATTCAAGCAAACGAGCCATCATGGCTATCTCACCACAGCAAACCAAGATACTTCACTGTGTTCGGAAATGCCCCGAAAACTGATGAATATGTATTAGGTAGTCAGCTAGTTCCACATGGTAAAGAGCAATTTACTAACTTATTTCATTTACAGCCTGCTATGCATGATGGTGCCTTCGAGTTGTGTTGTCTCCATTACACAGATTGACTGAAGTCTTTTATTCTTGTGTTTAAAATTTAAATGTTTACACATGAAAAATAATCAGCAAACAATCAGGAACAATATCTATACCACTGCTGTACAGCTCTCTTAATTATAAATGTTCAAAAGTTCCTCCTGTGGTTTGCTCATAAATGGGAGTTCATTCTGTAGTGCCTTTGTATTGCAGCAACAGACTGCAACCCCACTGCACTCATGATTTCTTCTTGTTTCCTCAGTTCTCATACAGAGTCCATAGCAGAAGAACAATGTGCGTCAGTTAAAGCCTTCCCCCTCCCCTCTAGGCAGTGTGAGATTGGGTCTGCCCTGGCGGAGGAATGTGTTTTTCTGGAACGGGGTGAAACAGCACTGCGGGCCCCATGAGTGCAGGAGGCTGGACCAGAGCTCAGAGATTAGCTGGGACTCATGACCAGGACCTCAGTCCTCTTAGCCCCACGGCCAACATGGACGACTTCACCACCCGCTCCTACGGCACGGGCACGCTTGACAACCGGCCGCTCTTCGGGGAAACCTCCGCCCGGGTGAGCGAGAAAGAGCTTGCTCTAGATAGCCGAAGATCTGGGAAAGAGGAGGGCGGGAAGTGTGTGTGTGTGTGTGTGTGTGTGTGTGTGTGTGTGTGTGTGTGTGTGTGTGTGTGTGTGTGTGTGTGTGTGTGGAAGGTGCAGATGCAGAGAAAGCTTGAGAAAGAGAGAGTGAACAAGATGAGTCATCACGATGGGGATCAATGGGGCATTGAGGGAAAGAAAACTCCAGGTAAAGAAAGTCTGAAGCAAAATGGAGACAGTGGGAGGCTGTGAGATGCAGTTAATATGGAAGGGACAAAGGGAGGGAAATATATGTGTTCAGTGGAATCGCTTCCAGGGGACACATCTGATGGGGAAATAAAGAATTTTTAAAGAGACAGTCTGGAAGAGAGAGAGAGAGAGAGAGAGAGAGAGAAAAAGAGAGAGAGAGAAAAAGAGAGAGAGAGAAAGAGAGAGAGAGAGAGAGACAGACAGAGGTTATGAAAGCAGAGAAGAATGGAGAGATTTGAGTGTTTTTCTAGAGGTGTGGCAGAATGTTACAGCACACTGCAATGATCTCTTGTTTCTGTGTTTATGTTTGTAGGATCGATTCACTAACCTGGCCATTGGTGGAGTCACGTCACTGGTTGTCATTGTAAGTATGCTGCACAAGTATGCTTAACATTTTCTTAAACGGAGTGTCATATTCCACTGGTTTGTGGACGTGAGGCACGTTGTTGGTGGTGTTTAAGTGCATGTGCTGTCTCTACATTCCCCAGGTCACCATCATCAGCTCCTTTGTCTTCCCTGCTCCACCTCCCAAAGCCCTCAACATCTTCTTTGGGGTCTGCATCATCATGATCTGTTCCTCAGTGCTAGTATTGGTAGGTGTACTCAACTGTATCTCTCCCAGACAAGAAGGTCAGTTTCATTACTGTAATTACTGAGGACAGAGTCACTCAGAATCTGAACTCAAGCAGCAGCTCAGTTATTTAAAGTAATTGTCAGTAGAGTGTTTGTGTAGGTGTATCTTGAGTGAATCTCTCAAATACCTCAGACGGAATTAAAGCCTTTCTTACTGGTGTAGACAGGAGTTACTGGTTGTTTGACTTTTTTTGTTGAACTGAAATATTGCCTTATTTCCTTTTAGAGCACCTTGTTCTTCAACTAGGTGCCAGACACTTAAACCTGTGAAAGTCATACCTGTCAAAACATTGCGTGTGAATGCATGACCATTGTCATATTATTGGTTAAAGGTGGAGGAAAGACGGTCTACACTAATGTTTATATCTCATTGCTGCTAACATGCTAATAGTAACTGTTACTGTAGATTGTGATTTCCCTAATACCAGAAACACACATTTTAAAGCAGCAGTAAGGAGTTTTGGTTGAAAACTAGCAGTCTAACTACTGAAAAGCACACAAAACCCTTACAAACAACAGCAGCATAGTTGGCACTGATAAAAGGCTTGCTAGCATGCTAACTCATGTCTTTTGGCAATTAAGTTGGTGATGTTGTACTGTGAAAGATTTATTTTACATTTTCGTGGGGTGGGACAACCCGGACCACAGAACTGCATAGTGCATAGCCAGGAAGCTAGTTGAAACGACAGGTGTATTTATCTCTCCTTCACATGACCATATATCATGAAAATTCATTTGGATATGATACCAGTACTTGTTGCTTATAAAAACATGCTTCAAAAAGTGCCAAAGTGTTGCATACTGTCTCTTTAAATGGTACTGTTGTCTAATAGAAATTCATAGAGAAGTGAATTGTGGCCTTGATTTAATCTTGATTTAACTTGACCTATAAGTTCCTTTTCAGTTCCTTTTACATATCCTAAGAAGGCAATTCATCCAATAATAAAACAACGAAAAAGGGAACACACACACAAACACAATCATATAATTTCTGACTGACTATCGGAACGACAGGACTCTTTAGCACGGAAAACATTTCTTTACGAGCCACATGTCTTCTTCTCCCACAGATATTTTGGTACCGCCAGGGAGACTTGGAGCCCAAGTTCCGAAACCTCATCTACTACAGCATCTGTTCCATCATCCTACTGTGCCTCTGTGCCAATCTGTACTTTCACGACGTTGGCAGATGAAAAACACTGACATTGCCTTAAACCAAACTGCACTGAGAGAAAATATGAATCCCTGGAAAGGCTTTGTTTTCCATATGGGGGGGGGGTGGTCAAATAATCAAGCATAGACAAACTGTTTTATTGTCAAATGTCTTGATAATAATGAGTGGTGTGAAGAGTGAAGAACGTATGACATGACTTTAGTTTGGCACTTTGAAACCTCAGGAGTATAAATATGTATGCTTAGAGATCCATATAGAAAGACTGTCCCCACAGGTCTTAGTTTAGTCTGTTTAGGAAGTAATTCCTAGTGTTTCAGAACAGACTCAGGCTACCCTTCGTAAGCTATATCAGATAACTGCTGGGACAATAAGTGGGACCAATGCTGCTGAGAGTAGGAAGTAGAGAGCCATCACTTTAAACTTTGTGTATATATAATTTATAATTTTGCTAGCAAAAGAGTTGGCATAACAGACACTTACACTAAATGTAAGAAGTTCTCATGTAAAAGCCACAGCAATACAGCAATGTAACAGTGGAAATAAAGGTACTTTGAAACGTATTCTTTTGTCCCTGGGGGTCTTATGTGATGCTCGCCCTCTGGTGGTCAAAGGGTGGGATTGTAGTGATGGATCATGAGCTGTACTCGGTATGGATCTAGATAGGCCTACCCAGAAGAACATGACCATTAACCTGTGACCAATTAGTCTGAGACATCCAGCATACTTTATTTCAATGTATGTTAAAACATTTGTTTTAAATGTATACCTTGACCCAAATGTATGCTTAATTCGTCATAGGAGTAGGTTTCTGGACAGGGCTGTCCAGGTTAAAAAACATCACGAGTCGCCCATCAATTGTATTGTCTACAGACATTTAAATTATAGGTCTAACACGAAAGCCCAGCTTTGTTTATTATGCCACAGCACCGATAGGCTACACACGATCGTGTCGCGCCTGCCCTGACTACTCTCTGATGACGTCACGCGCGCCTGTCAGAAGCCTGTGGTGCTCCGTTTGGCTTAAACCCTTCCTAGGCAAACCAAGGGGACAGACGCACCTCACATTCAGTGACAACTGAGCTACGTTGGATGAAAACATAACCGCCGTTGTATAAAGTCTCTGCATGGGGCTTTAAACCAACCAGTTTATCATAATGGAGCACCCAACGAAGCAGCGTGCTCAATTTAAAACGTTTTACATAATCTCTCCGACCGCCTGGATCCGAAGCGCTCTCATCCTCTGCGCGCTCCCGTCAGTGGCCGTGTCGAAGGACCTACCTCAGTGCAAAGAGGTGAGCGATAGCACTTGCTACACAGTGACAATGTATTTTTTCTCTGCACAACACTGGAATCAACGCGCTACTGAACATAGAACGCTATCTTCAGTATCTGTTTGATTCAGATTGAAACATAAAGTAACCTACCAAAGGCATGTAAAAGCGCGGTCCTGTGACCGAATATACTAGGCTACTACACAACATGGTCGAGAGACAGGCGAAGATTATGGTAAACACGATGGCTGAGAGACAGAGAAATGGCAGATAAAACTAAAGAAAAACATGTTGGTTCATTAAACATTGAATAGAGCACAACTCTCAACTAACTAGCCTACTCCGTTATCGTGGACCTCCAAGTTCATAGTAACATGTTGGCCATCAGCGCATTTAGAATAGCTTTCTGGTAACAAATTATGAAATAGTTTAGACTATCCGTACACGTGAGTTGAGGAACATTAAAATGTTTCCATTACCAGCTTTTAGACCTTTGTAATACACACCCAATAAGAGGATTATTATTTTGCAGCCAAGCTAATAGGTATTTTAGCAGCCTATTCATGGCAGAATTGATTGACAGGTGCCCGTAAACTGTAGGCTACGCTGCTCAGATTGTTATTTGGGAGGTATCAAACAACAAAGTTAAAGCTAAAAGAGTAGTATAGATTTAAATGATTAAACTGAATGGTCACTCATGGGTGCTGTTCTATATAGCCACGCAATAGCAGTTGTTAAGCAGGCTACAATGCATTCTTCTTAGTAAAAGTGCCTGTTACTGTAAGAAATAGGAAGACTGGAGATGCCTTCTTTAAACCAAATCCAATACCAACTTGAACCTCCACCCACTGCCCTGCCCCAGGTGTTTTGTTTGTAACTGATCAGTAACCTTATGGGTGGAGGTAGGCTGAGGTGATCCAAAATCAACTACTCAAGTGTCAGATATGAGGTGCTTTGCAGTAGGCCCTATCAGGCTAGATTCTGATATTCAGATGATAACATGTTATCCAAATATTTGTTGACCTACTGTGTTGATTTTTCACTCCCTGCCACGGATGCCATAAGATAGCCTTTGCAGGGTTTTTTTCTCATTTAATGCAGTAGACAGTCTAAGAAATGAATGTAAAACAAATATTGCTTCCCTTGCTTGAATAAAACATTCACGATCCCCCTTTTGCTCAGTGACGAATAATAGATTGTTGTATTGTGTTGTGCCATATTCAGCACAACTGCCATCCAAAATGGCTGGCTTGACTTGTCATGCCATGTCAATTACACACGTGTTCTGCACATTCCTTTTGTAACTGGGACAAAGCAAAGCCTATTGTTCAGCTGTCTCCATCATCATTGATTTCACAACCCGACCCTCAGGTTAGGTTCTAAAAAGAAAGGGATTCTTTGGTGTCAGATGTCTCATTGCCACTCATAGGTTTGCGAGGAGCAAGAACGGAGGTCACTAAATCAGGGGGCTGTGTGTGTTTGGCCACTCTTGCTTTCTGCAAAGGAACCAAATCCCTGTATGTAATGGAAAGCTAATGGACACTTTCTCCTGTGCTGTTTCTTTTCCAGCATGTTCAGTCACAGCTACGTCTCAAACAGAAGGGCCTGGCTAAAAATAGTCTGTTCTAAAACTAATTGTGTTGCCTGCTCCTCAGTAAAGTGCATTGGAACATTAGCATGGAGGAGGAAGAGGGGTGGTAGGAGGAAGAGGGTGGTAGGTTAAAACTAAACACATGCATTTTCATTAAACAAACTATTCTTTCATCTCCCTCCCAGGCCACTCTCTGACAGACCAAAAGTGTGTAATATATATATATATATATATATATATATATATATATATATATATATAAAATCATATACAAACAGTATGGAGGCCTGTACCATGAACAGATGCACATATTTAACATGCTTCTCCTCTTTCCCTCTTTTATACCCTCGCCACTATCTTGGCTTCTCAGTTTCTCTGGCTATTGAATTTCACCACACTGTCATGCAAAAGTAAAGGCTAAATAATATTTGCCCTACCGTATAAAAAAAAAGCAAAGCCAGAGAATGTTTCATTAAGGACTGTCTAATCAACAGTGAATTATTTCGGGGTTTTTTTTTCTGGTAAGGCAGCAGAATCATGGAAATATAGACAGTTGATTTGCATTAGTTGTTCATTACTTAGGCTTCGCTCAGACCTGTCTAGTTATACAACCTGGCACAGGATTTCATGGAAAAGCTTTATGAACATATTTTAGACACCACAAGTAGGAACAAAGGGAGTGAATACAAGAGTTGCTTTAATTTGGAGGTTGTTGTGGAGAATTATGTGGTCCATGCAGTTCTTATAAATAAGTATTTTCCTTCTAGCATATGAAAACCTATGATTCTGTCACCCAGATTACGGAAATTAACAGGCCTGGGAACAGCAGTGTGGATACTGTGATTCACCCTGAAAGTTGCATGACCAGTTACATTCACTGGAAATGGGATGGTATCAAATTGAAATATTTTGTTGTATGCAAATACAATGACAATAAAGGTTTTCAGATCTAGCTCCATAGCTTCTGTTCTACTTGAATATGGTGTTCCTGAGAACAGCATGGCTCCACAGACTGGCATTAGCTATGGCTATGGTGATGTTGGGTGTTATTTTGGCCCATGCAGCATCTTGGCCATCCATCCCTATGCACCGAGCAACAGGCGATGATCAGCAAGTCATAATGATGGAGATCATTTCCAAACACTGTTAATGATTAAAGAATATAATTATCAAGTGCCTTGTATTATTAATTACCTTATATGAATCATGTGCTTATGTAAGCAGGAACATGGCTTTTCTGTGTTTCTGCGTGTGTGTAACTTAGAATATTAGGTGCCACTTCTGCAGTCTGCATATGTACAAGAGCATGTTTAGACCAGAGGTGATAAGCTTCTTCCGACCTTGTGCAAAACTGCCATCCTTGCAATATAGGGAGCCTCCGACGTCAGAGATCCACCACGTGGTTATCCCTGCTGAAAGCTAAACTTCTGTCTATATAAACCTTGTGCGATGTGTTTATCAGGGATCCACTGTCAGCCTTGTGCTGGGAGTGAGCCCTATTGCAATTGTTGTTTGTCTAATAAATATACTTATATGCAACTCCGGAGTCCTGAAGTAACATGGGTGAATTTTCACCTAACACATGCCCTATTTCTGTTAACCTGTGTGAACATTTGTTTTTTGAACGACACCCATGTGTACAATGTGTACAATTGCTTAGGCTCAGAATTGTATGTCCCTTGTCTGATCTGTGAAATATCATGGCCTGTATCTGAATGTGTCAATTATAATTATTTCTAAAGGCCATTTGAAATGTCATTGCATTTCACAGATTGTCATTGGACATTTGATGTCTTTCTTGTATTAATAAACCTTGTGTGATCGTGTTAATCTGTGCTTGTCGGCACGTGCATGCCAGCACTAGTAGTCCAGTACTAATGTAACGTGACCTGAGCCAGTTCCTGTTTTGGGCAGTGTGATGGCTCTCTGCCTCTCTTTGGCTTGGGCTGAACTGCTTGGCACGAGTGTTATCAGTTCCTGTGCTGGACGCAGGTTTTCCCCCTTTCCTGTCATAGCCAGGCCCAGGAGCTGTGAAAGACGGAGTGGCCTACTGTGGAGTGATGTGCTAACTGATTAGGCTTGAGCTTAAATCGGGCTTTACGATTTATACGCTGGGTACCACTGGATTTTTCAAATTTATGTCAAATAGACCAGCAAACTGGAGAGCGTTGTGAATTCATGTTTTAATTTGTCCTTTATGTCGTGAGTCACCGTTTTAACACATGCAGATGTAATTTTCTGTCACCAGCACGTTGGGCACTTTTGCATTTATGAACACCAATTCAACACCGCAGACTTTTTCCCCAGGCTTAAAGGGCAACGATGAATCTCATTATCATTGGCTGAGCTGGCGGCACTGGAGAGCAGAGACATCGCCACATGCACAGCAGCTATCACAAACCATGGCAGGGGGAAGGAGAGATCCAGTTTTAGCTCTGCCCTCAGTGGGTGAAGTGATGTCCCCCTGCGAATGATCAGCTAGGCCCTCCAATGGTATCGCACTGACCATGGCGAGACCTCCACTTAGCCTTAGTCTGATCCTTTTGTCGTCTGAAATGTCTGTCTTTAAATGTAATTTCAACCAAGAGATGCAATTATTGCTGACTTTGACTAACAACTCATAGGATTATTTGCCTTGGAGGCACAGCAAATGTAACTGTTAGCACACTGCTAGCTTACAGGAGAGGTCCAGATGGTGTGACACACCTGCAGCGCTGGTAATCACAGTGAGAAGCTAGTGTGCGTCGCTCGTGATCCAAAGTGGCTTGCGTGGTGCAGAGACCTGAGTCACCCGGCTCTGGCCAGTGGCTCTAGACCTTGACAAGAGTCTGAGCTGAGCTCTGGAGGCTCTGCAGAGGAAGGAGGAGAGCGCATCAGCCACAGACATGCTTGGCATCTGGAGCGGCCCCTCAGACGTCAGCGGGGGCCGAGGATAGCCAGTTTAGGCTGCAAACAGACCTTCAGCAGGGACAGCCACATACATGCGCTGGTGTACTCAGTCGCATTAGAATACAAACACAAGTACGCACATAAGCCGCACAAAGCGCACTCTCATTTTTGGTTCTGTTTTTGAATGCCACAGTCAATGAAATAGCTTTCATTGTTGAAATACTTTTTAATACAATTTAAGTTAATAGTACCTACTCGATGATTTGTGTCTTGTGGATAACATTGTATTGCAGATTTTGCAATTATTCACATGAAGTTACTTTGGCCCTGGCCGATTTTCATCTCACCCTCAGAAGCCTTAAAAAAAGCTATCTTTAATAAGGCGATGAGAAGCTGCTTCAGTGTGGTAGGGAAAGCCAGTGAACCCATAATACAGTAGTCTGTTTAGCCAGCCCCCTTTCCTGTTGTCATGGCGTTGGCATGGCATTAGAATGTCCTTTTGTCTGAAGGGGAAAAGGTGTGGTCTCAGCGATAAACCACGGAGGGAGAGATGTGTGACTCAGCTAAACACACACTCCTCTCCTGCGTTTACTCTGCTTGTTTCTCTCTCTCTCTCTGTCTCTCTCTCTCTCTCTCTCTCTCTGCCTCTCTCTCTCTTTCTATTCCACAAACAGACACAATTCTTTCTTCCCTGAACTGTGTATGGCATATGGTATACAAACCCATACAAGCACGCTCTTGGCATAGTAGATGCATATCATGTAGATACAACAGATAGTTGCCAAGGTAACTGTTTTGACCATAGATCGAAATAGTACCGTAAACTCAGATGTTGTGCTGTCAAAACACTGTCAGACAGGAGACAAAGGGCCGCGTGCATCAGATGCATCACTCGCGGCTGAAGAAATATATGGAGTGACCCGTCAACAGAAATCACCAACAAAATCTCTTGATGGCCGCTGTAGCAGCCAGGACAATGATCCTTAAAACAGAGAGAGCTTCTCCTTCACCTGTTTTGCTTGTTTTTCTTGATTCTGTCCCTTTGAGTTGGTTGTATGACTTATGATTAATGTACGTGCTAGGCGTTGATGAGTGAATATGTCTGTATGTGTGTGTGTGTGTTCTGCTCTGGAATGAGTGTGTGATGGTTATTTTGCCTCTCCTCTCCTCTCCTCCCCTCTCCTTCGCAGACTGACTACTACTTCGAGTACACAGAGTGTGACAGCACGGGGTCACGCTGGAGAGTGGCCATCCCACAGACCCAGGGGGAATGCACTGGGCTCCCCGACCCCGTCAGGGGCACAGACTGCAGTAAGTGTGTGTGTGTGTGTGTGTGTGTGTGTGTGTGTGTGTGTGTGTGTGTGTGTGTGTGTGTGTGTGTGTGTGTGTGTGTGTGTGTGTGTGTGTGTGTGTGTGTGTGTGTGTGTGTGTGTGTGTGTGTGTGTGTGTGTGTGTGTGTGTGTGTGTGCGTGTGCAATTACAGCAGTGCATATTTGTGTCCATTTTTAGTGTAACGTGAGAGGATGAGTTTGTGTGTCCGCGTGGGTCTAATATGTATGTATTTACATTGTGTGTGTGGGGAAGACGTATAGACATGACATAGCATGAGAAAATGGGGGGTGATAGATGAAGGAAAAGGGAGTCAAGTTCCCCATGTCAAATGCTCCTCATTATTCACTCATGTAAGTATGTATGCCAGTGGACCTGTCCACAGGCACGTCCTCTCTGTGTGTAGTCTCGCAATACTCTTGTTGACACCCTTTGTCTTATTCGAGCTGAGGAATTCTTTCCTACCCTAGAGCACTGTCACCCAGCTGCCCTGACGCACTCACTTCCTCATATTAGCATGCCCTGAGTTAGCATATCGCACGCTTCTCAACTTCCTGTTCAGGAGGTGACCGTGTAGCCCTCAGAGGGCCTATCTCCACCAGTGCTTGTCTGAAGCCAGTGGTGTTGTGGATTAGAAGCAGACGCTGTCACTCGATGGACTCAACATGCAGGCGTTTATCAGAGCAGCAGTTCAACAGCCCTCTGGGTTTCTTCTCCAAGGGGACTGCCTGGGTTGCTTTCAAGGGTCCCCTAAAAAAAGGACGTTTTTAATCCTTGAAGCGTTGTGAATTCCAGGCTAGCTACATCTGGTGTACTTTTAATATGGAGACTTAAGGTTTAGAGGTACCAGGTTATGCAGGCTTATGTCGAGGGAATGCAGACACACAATATCAAATACATAATACATGTCAGGCTTGTTTCTTTGTTTCCTCATAGCTGAAGATCAGATCGCGCTACGCTTATGGTTTTCCGTGGAATGCTCAGTGTGAGATTCGTTGCGTAACCACCATAGAGAGGTCACACTGTGTCAACGGATGTCTTCATTGCTGTCAGCATTTGATGCCTAATGGGAAATACCCTGCACACAAGCAGTTGAACAAGCAAAGCAAATTAATCTACAGGGCGTGCTTCAAAACGTTTAAGCAGTGACGATGGCCACCTAGCATGTGGGGTTCAAATGAACAAAGCCGACTACAAGACAAACAAACAAATAAATGAAGCAGGCATGATTTATTTTGCACAATAATGCACGGTGATAGATGATACAGAGGAATAAATGAACACCACCTCTGTGCATAGGGCGGTGTGGAGTCTTCTGGCTAATGTAGCCATTAAAATATAATGCGGCACACACGGCAAACACAGGATAGAACACTTGCCCACATCCTTGTTGACAGGAAGTCCAGATTAGAGGTTTGTTCCCTAGGTTACGCAGAGAAGGCTGGTCATTGATGGGCTCTAAGGCCTTTCAGGGGGGGGGGGGGGGGGGCATCTCAGGATGGTTACCATGACAAGTTACCGAACAATGTTACCGTGATATCTCTATCTCGCTTGAACAGGCAGCTGGTCCTCCCCCTCCTCCACTCTCTCCCCCTATCCCTCTCTCTCTTTCTCTCTCCCCCTATCCCTCTCTCTATTTCTCTCTCCCCTATCCCTCTCTCTATTTCTCTCTCCCCTATCCCTCTCTCTCTTTCTCTCTCCCCCTATCCCTCTCTCTATTTACCTCTCTCTCTTTCTCTCTCCCCCTATCCCTCTCTCTCTTTCTCTCTCCCCCTATCCCTCTCTCTCTCACTGGCTCTATTTTTCTTTCTTTCTGTCTGTCTCCCTCACCATGTGCCAACCATTACTGAGTTTTAAAGCTGTTTCCGATGTGATTGACGTGGTTGAGTTTGTGTCTTTTATAGTAAATTACTTATTTAAATGCCTAATTTGTTTCTATTACACATGTGGCTCGCAGTGTAGATTGTGTATTATTTAGTTGCCTCGGTCCCCTTGCAAGCTGGTGATGAGATTTGTACACATGCTTGTGCAGTTGTGTTACAATGGTGGAGCTGTTAACCATTCAGCGCTGCAGTCACAGATGGTGGTTGTCTCATCATTTCACTCTCAGTGCTACTCTGGGGGGGTGTATGTGTTTGTGTGTGTGTGTGTGTGTGTGTGTGTGTGTGTGTGTGTGTTTGAGTGCCTTTTCTGGATTGTCTAAGTAAGATTTTCTGTCGTGGATACATTTGGTTGTGCATTTTACGATGCATTGTTGTTATTCTGTGTATCAGAGTGGGTCTGTTCATGTGAGTGTGTGTATGTGTGTGTGTGTGTGTGTTTGTCTGTGTGTGTGTGTGTGTGTGTGTGTGTGTGTGTGTGTGTGTGTGTGTGTTTGTCTGTATGTGTGTTTGTGTGTGTGTGTGTGTGTTTGTCTGTGTGTGTGTGTGTGTGTGTGTGTGTTTGTCTGTATGTGTGTGTGTGTGTGTGTGTATGTGTTTGTCTGTGTATGTCTCTCTCTCTGTGTATGTGTGTGTGTGTGTGTGTGTTTGTCTGTGTGTGTGTTTGTGTGTGTGGTTGTGTGTGTGTGTGTGTGTGTGTGTGTGTGTGTTTGTCTGTGTTTGTCTGTGTGTGTGTGTGTGTGTGTGTGTGTGTGTGTTGTTTCTGTGAGGGAGCAGAGGCAGCAGGTGCTCTGTGGCCCCTGTGGAGATGAATCAGGGAGAGACAGAGAGAGAAAGACAGAGGTAGACAGAGAGAGAGAGAGGTAAACAGAGAGAGAGGTAAACAGAGAGAGAGAGTTAGACAGAAAGAACGCAGGGATAGACATGAAATATATTTTCTTGAAAAAAATACAAAAATGTACAATATAGAGAGATAATCTTCAGTACATATCATATTTAAAACCGTCTCCTGCTGTTTGACTTGATATCATCATTACATAAAAACAATTAATGTTTATAGCATAATTACAAATAGCACTGCAAGCTCTCCTTTTGATATTATTACATAATACTATTAATGAATGTTCATAACATAACTAAAATAGCACTGCAACCTTCCCTCCTCAGGTATGAGGAAACTGACACAGAAACTTAGACGCAGATAAAAGCTAGTAGCACGTTAATTTGCTTTGATTTGATGGTCACAGAAAGAGTTAGCCAGTTAGCCATCTCTACCATTCTTGGGTATTAGAAATAATGACACTTCCATGATTCATGATCAAGTGTTCCTGCTGCTGCCGTGTCTGTCTGTCTGTTGATATGAACACACCCCTGCCCTTTTCACCCCCAGCTTAATGCCCCCCTGCCCCCCTCCTCCTCTCTTTCTCAGCCTTCTCCTGTGATGCGGGGGAGTTTTTGGAAATGTCAGCGCAGGAGTGCACGCATTGCGACGCCGGAACCTACTCCCTCGGCAGTGGCGTCCGCTTCGACGAGTTTGACGACATCCCCGCCGGCTTCACGAGTGTGACCACCTACCTCGACAGCGGGAACCACATGGAGGACGAGCTCACCTGCAACGGGTGAGCAACAGGAAATATATAGAATGGAAAGTAGAGTAAGTGAAAGGAGGTAAAGAGAATGACAAATAGAATAGTGACATAAAGTAAATAGAATAGTGATGGGAGGTAAATAGAATGTAAAATAGAATAAGTGAAAGGAGGTAAAGAGAATGACAAATAGAATAGTGACATAAAGTAAATAGAATGGTGACAGGAGGTAAATAGAATGAAAAATAGAATGGTGACAGGAGGTAATCAGAATAGATGAACAAGAGCAAATGAGTTCTGGGGGGGGCGGGGGGTTATGAGCTATTGGGTTCCTGTGAGAGGTGCATTACAGGGTGGCTGATATACAGATCGTTTTGATTGGTTGCTGGGTAATGTACCAGAAGCAAATATAGAATAGAGGCATGGTTAATATTGATCAGTCTGTAGGCTGGCTGACATGAACCTTTGACCTCTATGCAAATGTGACCCTATTCTCTTGCATCTGTTTGTAGTGTACTCAGGAAGTCAGCTGCTGTTATTAGTGTTTCTTGAACACACGCACACGCATGCACACACGCACGCACACACACGCACGCACGCACGCACGCACGCACGCACGCACGCACGCACAGACACACTCACACACACACACACACACACACACACACACACACACACACACACACATATATATATATACATACACATGTATATGCAAATAAACTAGCTCTCTGTCTCTGTCTCTGTCTCTCTCTTTTACACACACACACAAGACAGACAGACAGACAGACAGACAGACAGACAGACAGACAGACAGACAGACAGACAGACAGACAGACAGACAGACAGACAGACAGACAGACAGACAGACAGACAGACAGACAGACACACGCACGCACACACACACACACACACAAACACATTTCACAAAATGCACACAGAAATGGGTTCACAGACATGCCTTAAGGATTGGTGTAGAGATGATCCTACAATGCAGACTGACTTGTCAGTTTGGTGTGTAATTTGAACCCTGCTGCTACCTGGCTGGTAATTTGATTTCCGGGGGAAAACTGAGTCATATTTTGCTGAACTGTACAAAGAGTGTAATGTTTCCAGCAGCTTCAGGTTCAGCTGTGTGTGATGCCTGACTCCATCCCGGCGGGAGCAAATTTCCTTGAATAATCAACAAATAATAGTCCCCCGTTAACCAAAAAAAGCCTCTTCCCATGTTTCTGTCTGTAAAACAAATCCCACTTCAATTGAGAAATCACATTGAAGTTATGCCGGGAGCGTGCAAAAGAGCTTAGGGAAAACAAATGGAGGGAAAGAGGGAGCAGAAAAGCTCCCTTTGTGGAACAAATCGTCTGTCCCGCCAGCTCCGCCTGGACGTGGGAGAGAGAGGGCGTGCTTCAGTGTGGCTCCCATCTCCTGCTGCTTCCCTTGTGCCTGATCTGGCTCAAGCATCACTTGCAACTGGGCCAGCTCTGCTAAAGCAAGCCACCCCCTAGCAGACTGATTTCACCGAATCCAGTAGGGACACAAGTCTGGACGGAGCCAACTCCAAAAAGAGTGTATAAGGAATCATCACCTGTTAGTGCAGTCTCCCCTGGGAACAGTAGAGGGGAATGTTAGTATTGAAACGGGAGTTCCATACTGGTCATTACTTTCACCAGAGCTCTGTATATGCCATATGTGTGATATATGACTGTACACTACACATTGTGCATCCTATCGCTTTGCTTTATAAACTGAATTTGCGTGTGTCCGTTTGTGTCTGTGTTCTGTTTTCATACATGTCCCCTTCAGCTCTTCTTGGGTTGCCCAGGGCAACTATCTGGAGTCCAACAGGGATGAGTGCACAGTGTCTCTGATCTACGCCGTGCACCTGAAGAAGCCAGGCTCGGTCACCTTTGAGTACCAGTACGTGGACAAGAACATCTTCTTCGAGTTCTTTGTGAGTCTCTCGGATTCTCTATCTCGGCTATGTTGCTGTTCTTCCCCCTTAATTCCCTTCTGTTCTCTCCTCTCTTGTCTTCTCTTCTCCTTTCTTTCTCTCCTCTCCTTTCCTCTTGTCTCCTCTCTTGTCTTCTCTTCTCCTCTCCTCTCTTTTTCCCTCTGATATCAGAGCAAACATGAATGCATCCTGAAAAAGGCTTTGCTCAGAGGCTCTCAGATGATGTAAAATGGATGCCGTTTCACTGGATTAATTCCTTAGAGTGCTGAGCAGCAAACAGGCTGTCATACTAATTAATGATTGGTGACCGTGTCCGGGAATTGACGTGGACCGTTGCGTAAGCCAATCAGTAAAGCAAATCTGTCTTTTTTTCTGACACATGACTATGCACAGATAAGTGACGTGTTCGTTATGTAATTGCATGAGTTACTGCTTTTTCACTGTTTGAAACGTGCTCTTGACTCATCTGTATAGATTCAGAATGACCAATGCCAAGAACTGGATCAGACGTCGGATAAGAAATGGATCAAACCGACCGCTAATGGAGAGTGGAGAACACACACAGTGAGTAGGGTTTATATAGAAATGTATCAAAGTCAAAGTCAAAGTAGCTTTATTGTCAATTTCCTGCATGTCAGACATACAAGGAATCGATAAAAACGTTTCCCACTCTCCCACGGTGAAACATATAAAGTGCACAGGCACAACAACAGATAAGACAAGACATTTAGATACATATAGATATATAAAAAAAAAAAAAATGTATGTATATGGACATAGGGACATGCGCAAACATTTACAAGGAATCACAACCAAACCATGCAACAAATAATCATAGACAGCACCTGTACACACACGCATACAGTACATGCGCATGCACACGCTCATTCATGCACACATCTACACATGCGCACGTGCATGCTCCTGCAATCACACATTAGTACAATAGACAAAAACTCATCCCGGGTTATAGATAGTGCATCTCTAGATCAAGAGCAGATTAGAGATACATTTTTGGAATGTGCTCACGGTACTTTGGTTTACGGATGTGTACACAGATCATATGACCCAAGTGGAAAGTTTGTTTTTCCCCCCTCCTGTCGTAG
>NC_045154.1:30518035-30538035 GCF_900700415.2 Clupea harengus
ACCGATCTGTCCAATAAGGAATCACAGAGTGGGGAGGCCACTGAAATGTCCAGTGCAGTTGAGTCATTCATCTGTCAATCAACCATAATTCCTGCAGATGGGCGGGGCTTCAGGACAGCACTTTCCTCTCAGTCCATCAGCCTGGCAGACTCCTTCCTGGGTGAGAAGTGTAATACAGTTACATATCACAGCACAGTTACAAAAGATGCTTATAACTAGCTTATACTGTTGTAATAACAGCTACCACAGTAGCTTCCACTCGAACCGCAGGTTGTTTTCTGTAGATCCGTAAAATTCAAAGCCAGACAGACATAAAATACAAATTCAGACGTATAATTCTGTGGTCTTTAGTTGGTGGAGACTGAAGCCTATGAGGTGTTTGCCATACTCTCGTCTTACACAAAGACATTAGCCCCACTCCAAACTTAGAGACTAATCTCACCTTGCTGGATTTTGCCCGTGGCATATGATGCGGCACATGATGCGGCACACAGCGGTGGCGGTGCCGACCCGCTCCTCGGCTCCTTCTCTCTGACTCAGTATGAGTCATCACCTCTCCTCCTCCCCTCCTCTCCCCTCCCTCATTCCTCTCTTCTCTCTCTTTCTCCCTCTTCCCCCATCCTCCTGCAGTAAGCCCCATCGGGGAGTGGTGGGTGGATGGGGTGAACTAGTTGCTAAGAGGCATTTCCATGCGAGCTGATGTTTCCGTGCGTGAAAGTGCGTGTATGCAGGTGTGCGCGCGTGCGTCTTCCCGCGCGCGCTTCAACTTCACCTCCTAATTTCGTGTTTTCTGACTTAAAATTCACGCTGTCTGAAACCTCACACAACTGCAAACTTAGAGCCCCCAGGAGTCATTTCGTGTCAGGCGAGGGATGCTTTTGCAACAAAAAAAAAGAAGCATCTCAAACGATGCACCACTTCTGCGTCATGAAAGCGTTGCGGCAAGCACCACATGAGACACCCTGGCGTCGTTGGTGGAGGTTGGGCGGGATAATCGGTCGGGGGGGGGGGGGGGCTTTTTTTGGAACTTCAGAAGGACTCCGCACTCTCATAACTTTGACAGTGCTTCAGACTCAAGGTCCAGACATCTAAATCCTCTCTCCTTTGAACTGCAGGAGTCCTTATATTCAAATTGAAAAAGGTTAGGCATCTCCCTTTTTTTATTTGAGCTTACCTCCACTCAGCAGATTGGGTGTGTGCTCTTGAAGGGTTATCCACTGCTATGCCTGCTGCAAGTTTGCCTTGGGTGGGGGGAGAGACAGATTTTGTGACATATTTGATAGAGTGTATATTATGTAACAGTACAAGTTTAAGTAGAATCAGCACTGCAAGGATCACGGGCGAGAGGCTCATTTTCCTCAAAGGTAATGGCATGTGTAGAAGATTAAACTCGAGTGTATAATCAAATGATTCAGTATCAGTTCTTTTTAAATTTCAGACCAAGGTTCCCTCCTACTCTGAAAGTGCTTGCAAGGTTAAAACACAAAAAAGCCAGATAAATATAGCTTAGCTTCTGAGAAGTGCCTGAATTTTCCATCAACTAACGCATTAAAACCACAATATAAGGCCACGGCCAGCCAGCATGTCACCCTCAAATGATTGGTTTGGTCGCTTGTACCTTTGAACTGTCTCTCCTTGTGTCAGGCCTTGTATGTCTAAATGGTTTTTGATAGTCCTTGATAGTCCTTGATAGATGTGATGTTCTTAAAATGGTTGCAGCCTGCCAGAGATTACTAGAAATGAGGTCTCCATGGAAACATGGAGTTGTATAGGAAATTAAGAGTAGATTCCATATAGCACTACTAAGAAAAGCATGTCTGTCTGTTGACTGGCTCAGACAATTAGACTATAGTTATAGAAAGTGTTCTCATACTTTCTTTGATGGAATGGAATTTTCCCCTAAAATAAACATGCTTTAAATATTTGACACCAGGAGAGGTTATGGTTAGATGTTTTTGTTTTGTAAATATATTGTTCCTTGCACATAACCTTGGTTTACACGGCACACAGGGGATTTCAAGACATTGTGTTTGAGTTAATATGGTAATGAGCTGCCATGTTCAATATTTTTTTTTACCAAATATCCCTGTCATACATTCACTGATTGGCTTTTTCTTTTGCCTTTGTGTGTTTGTTTGTTTGTGCGTGCGTGTGAATGTGTACATGTGAATGTACACTTGTGTGTGTGTGTGTGTGTGTGTCTTTCACAATGTAGGAGCTTCTGTGGAGAGCGCACTTGATGGTGTCACTATCAGGGCAGATCTGTTCCCGGAGACCTCAAAGAAAGTACCAGATGTCCACTTCTTTTACCGGTATTCACAGATTTGGACATATTTTTAGATTTTTGGAGAATAATCCCTCAGGGTACATTTCTTAAAAATGAAATTCCTTCCATGAGAGTTTTGTTAACATAAATCCGTGTAGACAGTTGACTCACTAACTAAATTAGCTCAGTAAAGCTACAGAATTAGCACAGCAGAGCTGCAATGCAACCAGATTAGCCATTCACACTCAGACACAGAGAAAGTCAATGCAGTCGAAATCATGTGGTGTAATGGTGTGGAATGAGTCTAGCTTTAATGCCTGTCTCTGGTCAGCTCCCCCCAGGCCACCGCCTCCTGTGAGAGTGGGAGACACGCCGTAGTGACCCTACGCTGCAACCCTGACAAATCTGCCAGAGGAGAGCTGTCAGTGCCCAGGTAAGACACACACACACACACACACACACACACACACACACTCACACTCACACTCACGTGCATACACGAACACCCTTGAATTTCAGCACAAACAGTCATATTGAGGACATATTCACTGGTGTTCATAGTAGATTAACTGTGAATTGTATTATGCAAAAAGAAATGGTATAATGGAATTTCAGATGGGTTTGAACTTCATCTCAGTGGGAAGCCCGAACATGCCCAAAGCCTTTTAAAAATGTTATTAGTTATAGATGTTAAATTCCTTGTGCAATTGATTGGGGACTTTCAGGAGTACGAACCCCGGTTAGGGTAGAGATAGGAATTGGATTCGAACCCAGGTTAGAGTAAGGGAAGGGGTTGGGGGTGGGAGGGGCCCCCGAGATTATGAACTTGAATTAGGGAAAGGGAATAAACTGGGAACTATGTCTAGTCTCATAACAGTCACAACAATAAACTGTGGAACTTCAAAGTCAAAGTCAGTTTATTATGGTCACACACACACACACACACACACACACACACACACACACACGCATGCCGAAGAGGTCGCAGTGAAATTCATCCTCTGCATTTATCCCATACTGGGCTGTCCTTCCTCCAGGGCAGCTAGGAGCAGTGGGCAGCCTTACACACACACACACACACACACACACACACACACACACACACACACACACACACACACACACACACACAGGACCCTCAGGAGCAGTGGGCAGCCTTTTATGGCGCCCGGGGACCAAGTCAAGTGATCATGTCCTTCTTGGTCTGAAGTTGTCTTCCGACATCAGCCAACAATCTTCAATCCCGCACTTTGCCCCATTTGCCAGTACTGTTTGTATGTGCCTGATGTCCTCATTTCTGCCCCTTTGGCACAAAAGAAATGTCACTGTCCCTGTCATTAACTGGCAAGAGTTACCCTCAACTTGTTTTTTTTCAAACAAACACACCAATCATTTTAAAACCTGATTATGTCTCTGTGTGTGTTTTTTTTTTTTTTACAATTTTACAACAAGACAGTATGTTTTCAGAATATGAGCCAACATACAGTATGGCCTGGTCAGATTGTCATTCAACTAGGCTAGCAGTTGTTGCGTTAAGTGTCGTTATGTCATCCAAATACGCTCAGATGGGAGGTAACTGGGTGCCGTCCTGGAACCTCTAGCCACCAACAGCCCATTTACATCCCCTTATAATTACCTCAATTGTCATGGTGAAAGCCAACGGTGCCAGCGGTGCCAACTGTGAGATGGTGCATCCAGCCATGATACCAATCTCCAAATGCTGCCAGGATGTGGTGAAGCACAACTCAATATCCTTTAAAATGCTTTGTGGAACACTAAAATCTTTCTCAGGGACCTGAAAGTAACTGACTGCCTACCACAACAGACTGTGTGGCTCCGATCCAAAACCATTAGCGAGGTCCAAAAATACCACACAGAGGTCTCTGCCTTCTGTCCTCGCTGCCTGTATTTGATGCCAAATCATGCTACTATGTTCCAAACATCCAGAAAAATCCTGGGATTCTTGCTTCCTGCACAGAAATATCTATCAAGCACATTGATAAACATAAAAGTAAATGTGTCAGCATTAACCAAAAGGCTATTGTGCATGTGTTGTCCCTGGACTAGTGTTAAGTCACCCTGACAAGAAATAATCCTGTAAAAGTACATAAATAAGAGTTATACTCCTGATCAGTTTTTTCAAAATTTGACTTTCAATGACAATGAGTCCAATGCTGCCTCATGTGGACAGTGCTTCACTAAAGATGGAGCCTTTTTCTCGACATGGGCTCTTTAAAATTGTGTTCCCTCAACAAAGGACCCCTCACGCTGGGCGATATTGATTCAGTCCATGAAGTTCTGGCTTGCCAGGCTTACTTTGAGATGACCGTACCATTCGTGCCCGGTTCTGGCTTTGCACAATGGTTTTGTGAAAAATCTTTAATTGGTCTCCATTTGTTCTTGTACAATTCAAATTTATTTTCTTGTGGGGAGTTAATTGGTTATTTCAGATACATTGTTCTCTTTATACTCCCACCTTAAAATATAGTTGTCGAACGTCGCTGTTTCATTGTAATAGTCTTTTGTGTGTATTAATAGCTATTATCTTTGTCCTGTACAGGCTTCCTGATTATAACACAAATGTTTTGTTTCCTCTGCATATTCACCAGCCCCGTTTCCTAATCTAGCTGGTCTCTTTTCTGTAATTTTGTCATTTTTCTGATTTCCTGTTTTCTTTGGCTCTTGTCTTGAAGTCAGTGCCCGGCGGGGACCTGTGACGGCTGCACCTTCAACTTCCTGTGGGAGAGTGCCAGCGCCTGCCCACGCTGCACTGAGGCAGATTACCATGAGATTGAGGGGGCGTGCAAGGGTGGCGTCCAGGTACCATATGCCATATACCGTATTGTTCCTTTCTCTGCTTCTAGTGCTTCTAGTGCACAATACTGAATTTCTTTCTTGCACATCCTTGAAGAAATCCAGTTAAGCACTGCATGGATATTGTAGCATGGATGTCTTGATGACAAAAGGGTGAACTTGAAAACAATGGCAGCACAAAAGAGAAATGTAGAAAAATACCTCAAATTACCTATCTGGCCATTTCCAGTTTTTTTGTGTCTGTTGTCCAGTAACTCTCTGGCCCTTTTCCCCATCTGCTAGGACACGCACTACGTGTGGAACGAGCCCAGGCTGTGCACCGCGGGCGTGTTGCTGCCGGAGAAGAAGACCTGGCCATGCGAGGCCATTGACTTCTGGCTGAAGGTGGGCGCTGGGGTGGGGGCCTTCTGTGCCGTGCTGCTCATCTCCCTCACATGCTACTTCTGGAAGAAGAACAAGAGGTGGGTCAGAGCCTGGGCCACGGCATTGCTGGGTGAAGGGGGGGTGAAGAACAAGAGGTGGGTCAGAGCCTGGGCCACGGCATTGCTGGGTGAAGGGGGGATGAAGAACAAGAGGTGGGTCAGAGCCTGGGCCACGGCATTGCTGGGTGAAGGGGGGGTGAAGAACAAGAGGTTGGTCAGAGCCTGGGCCACGGCATTGCTGGGTGAAGGGGGGTGAAGAACAAGAGGTGGGTCAGAGCCTGGGCCATGGCATTGCTGGGTGAAGGGGGGGGTGAAGAACAAGAGGTGGGTCAGAGCCTGGGCCACGGCATTGCTGGGTGAAGGGGGGTGAAGAACAAGAGGTGGGTCAGAGCCTGGGCCACGGCATTGCTGGGTGAAGGGGGGATGAAGGTTGTAGGCATCTCATCTATTAGCTATTCAAGTGGTAAGCACTGAAGGAAGGTTGCATCAGAAATGTAATATAAAACATGGCATGTATTAGATAGATGTACATGTTATATAGGTATGATTTATAACCCTCTGCTCAGTTTTGACGATGTTGATGTTTGTGAGCCAGTGGGTGACAGCAGAGCAGTAAAAGGACATCATCTTCAGAGGACCTTCAACTGAGTCTTGTGGCACTGAATATAACGTTATCAGGGCCGCTCACCCTAGCCGCTCTATTCAAATTAACGACATTAAATCACAGTTTACGCACGATTTGGACGTCTCTGTCCCTCCCTCACCCCCCCTCTCCCCTGCTTTGTGATAGGTTGGAATATAAGTACTCCCGGTTGGTGATGTCAGCCAATAAGGAGTGCGAGCTGCCAGCGCCAGACAGCTGTGCCATCATGGAAGGGGAGGGAGAGGAGATGGAGGACGAGGTGGTCTACTCCAACAAGCCCTCCCTCCTGGGCAAGCTCAAGGCCATCGCCACTAAGGTGAGTTCTTCCTCTAACCTCAGGCCGTTCGCATTCAAGTAAGATTCTGTAGTGAAGAAAGAAAAAGCAGCTCAAGGAAAAAAAATAGGACATGATAAAAAAAAGCTACAGCACTATCAAAAGCTAACGTAATGATGATGTGGTATTGCAGTTTTTATCCATTAAGTCAGAACCCTCTGAATGGTTTCAATAGTGAATAAGCCACATCTATTTGCAGTTGAAACTTCTGTTTTTGTGTTGTTCCACAGAATTCTTGTTGAAAATGTTGAGCTGTGTTTTTTTGTTCTTAGTCCACAGTATGTCTTTGACAATTCAGTTATATAACTTGAACAGTCAATGGATCCTCAGCTGTAAATCTGTCACGCTGTATTTTTGTAACCAGAGATACAGGGTGTTTGTGGATTTCTTTGTGTGTCTGCATGCATGCCTGTGTGCTTGTGTGTGTGTGTGTGTGTGTGTGTGTGTATGTGTATGTGTGTGTGTGTGTGTGTTCCAGCATGACTTGTGTGTGTGTGTGTGTGTGTGTGTGTGTGTGTGTGTGTGTGTGTGTGAGTGTGTATGTGTGTGTGTATACACGCATACCATTGAGCATCAGTGTAGATAGTGTCTCTTTGTTACCCTGAAGTATAACTGATCTTCTTCAGCTTGGCTTGAGCATGACTTTGTGAGATTAAACAGGGAGTTGAGCCGAGCGACACAGACACACACACACACACACACACACAGTACCACACAGTCTACAGCCAATTACAGAGGTACACAGAAGGAGAAGGAGACAAAGAGAGTGAGATAGATGAGGGAAAGAGAGAGAGACAGAGAGAGGGATGAGGGAAAGAGAGAGAGACAGAGAGCGCCAGACAGAGATGCTTAGAGACGCAAAGAGAACAAATCCTGTTGAGAGCGTGGTGGAGGTCTGTCTGCCTGCCCTGGCCATCGTTCCACTTAAGTGGCCGCTGGAACAGCAGCGTGTCAGAGCGCAGCTCCATAGAGTCCTGTGGGTGGATGGCCGAGCTTCAGTTAGGGCGGAGACGGAAGGACACGGAGGGGGACGGAGATGGACACAAGGTGGGAGGGCAGGAGTGAAGGCCCCTGAAAGAGAGGAAGGATGAGGGGAATAATGAGCGGTGGTTATAGCTGTAAACACCCAGACTGTTGGCAGTTACATTCACATTTGACCCTGGTGATTGCAAAAGGATCAGATGCTTTATTGCTTTTATATAAAATGTATTGAGGATTTATGAGCTACTCATTAGGGTAAATTCTATCAATTACTTCTGGATGTTGACTAGATAGCAGTGAGGTCTTTCTCAAAACAGACAAAGTGAAGTAACAGAAATAGCTATGCCTCCTCCTAACCAAATACTTCAAATAGTTGATTTCCCCATGGGCAAGGCCAGCAATATACTGTAGCTCAGCTAAGTTTTCGTAATACAATCTCATTATATGATGGTGCCATTTCCCAAAGCTTAGCTCATGAAACCACTGTCGTGTAAAATAACTCCTGCCCGATGGCACATTTGTCACACCTCTCTGAAGGCTGTTTTTGACAACTGGTGATCACATTTGTGTGGAGTGCAATTGCAAAGGCTGTGCACTTGAATGTGATCTCCAAAAACCAAAACAAAGGTAGCGTGTTTTCTCATGGTAAACTCGCTGAATTCCTTCAGGCTCTCCAAGTCTTTTTCAGACCCTTTTTTCTGTTTTTTTTCTTCAGTCAGATGGAGGCGAGCTTTTCTCCACTCTGTGTTCTGTCGATCAGTTCTCTCCTCCTTCAATGCCTTGAACCCCCCCCCCCCCCTGCCATACCCAGCACCCCCACCACACACACACTTCCTCCCTACCCCCACCTTCTTAGCTAAAGGCCAAATGGAGCCGCATGCCAATCCGTGGTTGCCAAGACGATGGCCTGTTTACATCGTTAGGCCCTGGCCTTAACGAGAGCTCTGTTTGAATGCGTTCTGACCCTGACCCGCGGAGAGGTGTCTCTTCTCTTCGCGCGCATCATTGTGTTCTGTGTGCCCTGATTCGTTCTTGTCATGTTCTCTCTGTTCCTGTTTCTAGGGTAACGAAGACACCAGCGAATCGGTCCAACTGAAGTCTTCGAAGTCAGAGCGATGGGTGTGGGGATAAAGAGAGAAAAAAGAAACAAGATGCCGTGTCAGAGACTGAAGGAGAGAGAGAGTAAGAGAGAGAGAGAGAGGAGAAGAGAAGAGAAGAGAAAACCCATCAGGGAAGAGAGGGAGTCAGAGATGTTTCGACAGGGCCCCCAAGAATCAGGATTTTGACTCGGGAAGTTGTACAGTACCTATCTGGTGGCCTTACAACCGGGTGGAGCACCCACTCCAAAGGGGAATATTTATGACAAATTCTGATGGTTTCTGCTCAGGAAAAGAAGTGGAAATTCAAAACAAAAAAAAACTTT
Organism: Clupea harengus; assembly: GCF_900700415.2. Classification (NCBI taxonomy): domain Eukaryota; kingdom Metazoa; phylum Chordata; class Actinopteri; order Clupeiformes; family Clupeidae; genus Clupea; species Clupea harengus. The sequence goes on from NC_045154.1 coordinate 30,526,919, forward strand.
ATTGATTATTTTTATTGTATTTTATTGTGTTGTATTTGATTTTTCTTAAAAGTCATTTTGTCACTGTGCTTTTTTTATTGTTTCAAATGGTATGTATCCATTTGACTCTGTACAGATGTGACCGCTCACCCCCACGTCCTCTTCCCCATCCTGCCCCCCCCCCCCCCTCAGTGTCTCTCATGCCTGGTCTGTGAGGTCCTCCTGGGCTTCACACTCCCAGACCCTCCCCTGACTCCTCTGGAGGAGGGCTGGCCTGTAAGGACCAAGTCAGAGGTGGGCCGGCTTGGTAAGCGACAGTGGCAGAGGACGCCTCGCTCTGCGCATCAAAGCCTATGGAGTTATTCGTGTCAACATCACAGTGTCCCTGTCATGTCCTTAGAGTGACATTCCAAATATGTGCGAAATGGGTACTAATCCTACAAAAGCCAATATAAAAGAGAAATGATTAAGCTAGCTAAAGGAATGAATGAAGTGATCCATGTTATGAAAGGGTTGCTATAGTCTTTATTTTTTGCTGCTTGACACTCTTCGGTGCTGTTTTAGAAGCACAGGACCTTTTTGGGGTGACATGAGGTACCATAGAAATTATAACCTTAAATGACAGCCTGAGCTATTTGATATCAGTGTGCTGATGACAGATCATGTCCTTTATTTCTAGAACATTACTACCCACCCATCCAGCCCCCAACCCCTATTCTCAACCCCTTCCCCTCTCCGCCCATTCCTCCCCCCCCGCATATTTAAAGTAAAGGCAAATGATGTGTGTTTGTGTGCAGCTCTGAGTGGAATTAACTCAGCAGTCTTTGGTCTGTCAGTGAATTTTTTTTGCTTTGTTTTTCTTTTTTTTTTTCCTTCCTTGTCTTTCTCTTTTTTTGTCATAATAAATACTTGTTTGCACTGAAGAGACGGTTGCTTCGATTCATTTAAATGGGGGTGAGGGGATAATTGAGTTCATCAACACTTTGAGAGTAATTAACATCAGTAATCAGGACCATGCCGAGAAACGAGCTCTCCACCGCGGCGCATCGCTCTCGTCCTGTCACCCTCGCCGGTTGGCTTTTCTCTCTCTGTTCCTTAATCCTTAATATTCTCTCCATCTTTCTCCATCTGTTCTTAGTTCTCTTTCTCTCTCTTCTTTGCTCTCTCTCTTCCCTCCCTTTTTTCCGTGAGCTGAGCTCTCTGGTTCTCTCTCCCTATCTTTGTCTCCCCTAATGCCCTCTCTCTTCTCTCTTCTCTCTTCTCTCTTTCATAAAGCAGCAGTTCTTTTTTGCAGAGAGAATGGGGGTTGAAAGAGGAGGTCATTTCTGTCTGTGTTTTTCCTCTCCCACCATGCACCACTCTAGGACCATTAGATCCCCTCCGTGAAGCACGGCGCAGTGGGACGTGTGCCATCCACTCCCCTAAAAATAAGCCAAACCAAGCACTCCCACTAAGACAGTGCACCGAAGACCTTGTCTCTCTTTCCTCGCCCAGTCCCTCGTCTTTTGTGTCTCTCTTTATTTCTTTCAGTTTATTCTTCTGTTCTTGTTTCTTTCCCTCTGTATCATTTTTTCAGTTCATTCTGTTCATTTAGTTTTTCCCCTTCTCTCTGCCTTTACCTTTACCTACCACCCCCCCCCCCCCCCCCCCCCTCCCCCCCCCCCCCCCCCCCCCCCCTCAGTCTCTGTCTCACCTGTGCTCTTGACTGATGGAGCCCAAACGGCTGATAAAAGAGCAGCTTTTCAAAGCCGCTGCTCTCTGATGCCACGGCACATTGTTCCGCCTGCGCCCCAACTGCTTCCCATTTCCCTGCCCATAATATATGCAGTGTCCTCCTTTTGAAATCCAATGACAGTCTGATTGAGGACCAGTGTAAAACTACATTTTAAATTAAATTGTGTGAAGTATTATAGACGCACGGGAAGAGAAGAGAAGAGAAGAGAAGAGAAGAGAAGAGGAGAGGGGAGTCAGAAATAAAATACAGGAAAGTCCTTCAGTGAGTCAATGTCTGTGTTGAAAGGTCTTAATCTCAGAAGGCCATTTACAGTAACTGGAAGTGTGTGTGTGTGTGTCTGTGTGTACACAAATGGCTACACTAAAGCTTTCAAGGCATAAAGTAATAATGCCATCTGCTTGAAGTAGACTTAAAGGCTAAAATAGTGTAGTTGAAGAATCTATCCAGATGGTGCAGGAGATCTCTGGTGCTATGGGAAGATGCAATGTACAGAAGTTTTGTAATGGTGGTAAGTTTAATTAGGCCTCTTAAAGGTCGTTAAAGTTATGCAGTTGTTCTGGCTTAGCCTCATTTAGCTGCAGATCTCTCCCCCTGGTTGACTCAGTGCTACCCTGCTGGCTTAATGCACTCTGCATTTCTCTTCGCTATATAATTCCCCCTTTCATTCCCTCTCATTTCCATGCACTTCTCTCTCTCTCTCTCTCTCTCTCTCTCTCTCTCTCCCTCTCTCTCTCTCTCTCTCTCTCTTTTGTTCACTTCTCTTATCTCTGCCACTCTTCTCCTCTCTTCTTGGTTAGTCTTCTGACCTTTAATACTTTCTTTCAGCTCTTTTCCTCTGCCGTTTCTTTGCTGTCACTTATATCGATGGTCATGTTTATCCTCCCGTCTCTTGTCCTCTTTTCAAGACCAAGAGTTTCATCCACCAACTCCTTCACTCCCTCCTCCCCGTTCCCAAGCATCTGCTCCCGGAAGCAGAGAATGGTGGTTAGGAGAGGAAAGAAACACCAGAGTCAAAGATAGAGCAGCAATTTGTTACTGTTTATTATGATGTCATGGCACCCTTGTTATTGCACTGTCCTATTGCTATGTGCTATGTGCTCGGTCGCAGGTCCAACATCAGACTGGAGACAGCACGTGATCCAGGTTCATTGCACATCATCAGTCCGCATGGAAAACACAACTTCACAAACGTAAAATAAGGAAACTTTATTGTCAAAACATGTTACTCTAGAAACGGTGACTCCAGGTCATCACATACAAACACATTCATTTTTAAGGTCAAGTCATTTATATCCTTTTGACTTAACTTGTTCACTTTGTGCATTCCCATGTGTTATGTGCGTGTGTGTTTCAAATGTGTGTGTGTGTGTGTGTATGTGTGTGTGTTTGTGTTTCTTCCTTTCATTTTGTGTTGGAGGTGGGTAGGGGTGTGCCTGTGGCGGGAAAATTCAGTTCTGGCTGCTTCCTTCAACTTCTTTATTCTGGACAGACTCACAAGCCTTCGTTACGGACTCAATAGTGGCTATCATTATTACTACCATTATTATTTCTGTGGGCTCTCCTAGATCTGGGTATTAGATCTAGTCCTCCTCTCCCAACACTACTTGGACAAAAAAACTGAAGAATCACAGGCAGCAGATGTGGGCAAGGTGGAAGCCTTCTCCATGAGCCGCAAGCCTAAGTGAAGGAGGAGGTTTCGGGGGGCTGGACAAAACGAACCGCCTGCCTGCCTGCCTGCACTACAAAGAGCGGCGGCCCTGACTGTGAGACTGCACTCTCCTCAGAGGGCCGCCTGACAGCCCCAGGCAGGATGCTGCTTTACATAATCCGCTGTTGTCTGTCTGCAAAACACTCACAGCCCATTCTTCTGGGCTGCCACGGGGTTGAAGGAAGAGTTTACTCCTTATCTCTCTTTGTCTCTCTCTCTCTCTCTCTCTCTCTCTCTCTCTCTCTCTCTCTCCATACCACAGACTCTCTTGCCTGTTCTTGTTTTCTTATTGTGCTTGGTATATTCCTTTTTGAAACCGCTATGAGACCTACTCAAGTACGCATTCCTCTCTGATCCGTGTAGGAGCAATCAGTTTGTCTCCATAGTTACATTTCACATCGAAAAGGGACAGTAGGTCTGGAATCATGGGCTAACAGGAAGACCAGGCACCAGGCAAAAAAGTGTTTATTCTTTTTGTAATATCTCCAGTAGTCTCAAAGCTGTGCTTATAATGACTTCATTTTTACCACACAAAGTTATCAAACAGCAGCAGTCGTTGCAGTTCTTATTAGTGTTAGACACATTGTGCTAGGACTGTGTTAGCTGTTTGCTCACAATATCATCTAGCTACAAAGGTATTGTACATATCTTAATGTTGTCACATTGATGAATGCATCAACAAATGGATGGTTTGGTGAATGAATAGCTGTTCCAAGGATAGGATTCTAAGTGGTATTTGAACTCAATTGGCAGTATGTGACAGTTTTCCACTCGAGGCCAGAGAAAATGGAGATTTGGGTGAATGCAAAATTCTTTCCCTCCGTAGAAAGCAGGCCCAGCCGCCCTCATTTCTACATGCACACGTACAGTAGAAGCACAGCGTAGAAAAAACTACAAGACATACGGTAAGGCACAGAGAAGTGTCTTTTAACACAATATTAACGCTTTTACTAAAAAAAAAAAAAAAAAAAAAAAATCATAACACACCACTGTCTGAACTTTTCCCACGTGGTGTGGCGATGATACCGCAGATTCTGGAGGCATGGACACACACTACTCTCTACATTCCTACCTCAGAAGTCAAAGGGAGTCCTGCCTCTCTTTTAAAAACACACAAGCTATCCTCAAACGCAGCCAGTCTTCTACGGGCAAGGGAGAAAATCAGCAGCACCCTGTCTTTGCTTGGTAGGCCTCTTCTCAGTTTGTTTAACGCTGTCAGCTTGTGCTGTTCCAACCATCATTGATAGTATATATATATACAAATTATATACAACATACAAATACATACATGTTTGTTATTACAATGAGCTCTACAAAACAGAGAAAAGAAAAGACAAAACAAAAGTACTGTAAGTTTGTCCAATATTGCAGGCGTAGCTGATCAGTCTGGTGACTACGTCCAATCAAAAACACTCCAAACCACAATGGGAGTTCATGGTTATGTACAACGTTACAATACATACAAAACAAAGCTATCAAAAAAGAAAGTTTCCAAAATCATCCTAGAAAGTTTTTTTTTGTTCTTTCGTTTCTCTACAACAATGTCAGTTAATATGTACAGGCCCCTAAAAAATAATTTAACAACATCAATCATCATCATTATAATAACAATAATATTACACCTTTTTTCTACATACTGTGGGCGGGAGCTAGTTCATGGATGGAGCACAAAGTGTGCTGATTGGCTAACAGTCGCTGCAAAGCAGTCAGTCAGGGAAGAGTGGAGTCACAGGGAGGAAGTGGTGGAGTCGACAATCTCTCTGCCGTTACAGACGGTCGGGACGTAGTGAGCACTTACTGAGGCTGGAGAAGAGAGAGAGAGAGAGAGAGAGAGAGAGAGAGAGAGAGAGAGAGAGAGAGAGAGAAGGAGAGGAATGGGAGGGAAGAAAAAAAATCAGGGCAAGTTTTTGCTCTGCAACAGGGCTAAGAATGAATCAGGGAGCTTGGCTCATAAAGCTCCTTCCCTCCATACACACACACACACACACACACACACACACACACACACACACACACACACACACACACACACACACACACACACACACACACACACACACACACACACACACACACACAGAGAGAGAGACACACAGACTTTCACACAGACTTCTCTACCTCATTTTCCTTTTTACCTTCTCCTTTCTCCCTCTCTCTCCCCAACTCCCCTCTCCTTCGCTCTCTCTCTCTCTCTCTCTCTCTCTCTCTCAGCGTGTGCCTGTCTAAGATCACTCCCACGTTCCCCCTCTTTGCAGTGTCTGTCACCTCCTCGATCAGACGACAGGGGAGAACATAAATAAAGATGAAACTGTTTAACTGATTCATTTTTGTGGCCATGAATTATACATTAGAGGAGAGCTGGCGTGTCCAGTTAGGTGGGCTAATTACTGTACGACCCTTACAGCTGTACGCCACTTCCCACAATTCCTCTCTCCCCTTCCCCCTCCACCCCCTCCTCATATCTCTCCCTCTCTCCTCAGCACCTCTTTTTTTTTCGTACGGCGAGCTTACATAACCGAGCACAGGTGACAATCGTGCCAGAAGAAAGCGTCGCTTGAGCGGCATGCCAAACGGTAAGGCTCTCTGTGTTTGGGTTATATAAGCTTCAGCTTCACTTTACTTCACAACTTCAGCCTCGTCTCTCTCTCTCTCTCTCTCTCTCTCTCTCTCTCTCTCTCTCTCTCTGTGGCTGCTGTGTTTGACACCTGTGCACTGACGAATGAGGGGAGAGGCATCGGCCACACATCTGCTGTCTCCACAGACTTGCTTAAAGACATATGGCAGCGCCTCACTCACAACTGACAGCCATCTGGACACCAGTGAAAATGTTATTGTAACACAACTGTGACATAAAGGAATTAACCCATTTACATTAATTGCCAGCAAGGATATGAGTGGCACACTTTAATGATAAGTAAATGTTAGCTGTTCAATGCATTCACATTTGATTATAGTCTTGGCATTTGTTGTTTTAAAGAAATCTATACCAATAAGTAGTAGTTACCAAAATAACAAGGTATGATCCCAACACTAATGCATCCAGCTTTGCATGTCTTCATGTTTTCTTGCCATAGCTTAAGGAAAGGATAATGTATAGTCTGCCGGTCAGTATCGAAAATACATTCCGACCGGATGAACAGGACCCTTCCGCTAAGAAAAAATTGTTGTTCACACAAATATAACTTTAAAGTTTCAGGTGTTGCATATCAACCTATTACTTGCTGACTACTTGCAGAATTATATGAAAACTCCACAATGCTCTTTTAATATTAACACTGAATTTAAACGACTTATGTGTTCAGGTCAAATGAGAAAGGAGGGCATTCACTTCAGCCTTAAAGCTGATGTATGTTGCAATAGCTGTGTTAACATGAGATGGGACTGACTGCGTTGTTACGATGCATGTAACACATGAACTGTCTCACCGTGAGATGCGTATGTGGTGGCCGGGCCGCTGACGCTGAAGCGGTTGAGGTTGAGCCGATGGCTGGTCACGTTCTTCTGGGGCTGGAACATGATGATGTGGACCTTCGGGGCAAACATGCAGCCCAGAACCACAAAGCCGCTCAGACTGACAGAGATGCACATGGTTGTGGTTTGGACCTGCCAAAGAAAAGCAGCACAGGGAGTGAGGTGTACAGGTCTGTATATAAATATAATCTATATATAAATAATCTTTCACATGATCCTAATATTCTCTTCTATTCTCTCACATATAGTATATGTACTGTATATGAGAGAATAGAAGAGAATATTAGGATCATGTGAAAGATTAGGACACCAGTGAGAGCAGGCCAGAGGCACTCAGAGTTGATACACAGCTGGATCCTTCCACATAAAATTAGCACCCTAAAAGTGTAAGTGAGTTGACAACAGACACTGTGGTACTGTAAGAATTAACGGCTAATAAGGATTAGCAAGACCACAGGGAGCTTGAATGTATGTCAAACTTTTTTTTGTTGAATAGATTTTCTTGGGTCATCCCCTTTTGGAATGCTGAAAACTTCTTGGGGTTTTGAAGAAGTTTTCATGAATAAAAACACTGTTTGTACTTGAGAAAAGAATGGCTTTAGCTTTCTCTAGTTTCTCTCTTTGCTCCTTTCCTTTTTTTCCCTGGTGTTCCCTGTCACGGGAGATTTGTCCTTCTTCCGGCAACTGTGTGTCTTCTCTGCTTTATTTTCAGCTGAATAATGTTGGCTCTCGCCTTCTTCACATCGAACTGAATCTGAGAGGAGAATGTGCTTCTGAGAGAGGCCCAGTAGAAAAACTCCACACCGGGAGCCCTCAGAAACAATCCATCTAAATCCCAGATAGATCGATTGAACACAGCCATTAATTAACTGGGGAGGTGGGGCATAGGGCTTGGTGTCAGTTAGGCCAGCCAGCCTGAGTGATTTCCTCACTGGAAATGACAGGAGGGCAAAATCTTTCCTGCAGCCTGCTAACTCTCCCTTAGCCCCCTCAGATTGTAATGATGTTTGATTCTCAGCAGGTTTAGCTCTCTACGTGACAATTATTTTATTCCAGCTCACTGCAGGATGATAGGTCTAATCATTACCTTATTACATGCCAGAACTAAATGGCTAAGGAGTGTTGTCCACACCTCAGCATATAACACTAGTCAGAGCCGTTTTTTGAGGCGCCTCTTTTCGCAGCTGTTGCCTTTCTGACTCGGACTGGCTGTAGCTGCCTGCCTGCAGGCTTGTTAGTCGCGAGCTCACACATGATATCTGCTGCAATTCCCCCGCCTTTTAACTAAGAGCAGGAGGGGTGATTACCTGGTAAAAAACCAGCCATTAGCTCAATCCTCCTCTTTCATGTCTCAGCTAATGATTATGAGAGGGGGACCAAGGTCAACGCAGCATCTCTCTCTTTCTTTCTTTCTTTCTCTCTCTCACTGCTTGTCTTTGTTTCTCTTCCTGTAAAAAGGCTGCGAGACTGTTTCTGTGGAAAGGTATTTATCTCCCGTCTGACGACTGAATACATTACACTTGAAGGGCTTTTGACGATTTATACTGGCATCAGCATTACAGTAAGTCATCTCAAACGACCTGCTGCTCTGAAATGCAAGTGGTCTTCTTTTTCAACGGTTGGCGCTTCACTATCTGTGGCCTTGGTAAAAATGCACGTATTTGACTGGTGCCACCGCCAGAGGCTGGGGTTGTGTCAGGTCTGTGGAGAACTGCTGGCCTTAATGAAGGCATGTGGGGTCCGTGACGGTGCTGTGGCTTCAGTGTCGCTCAGTCTGGATTCTGTGGCTGTGATGAGCTGTGCACATTGTATATGTAGGTGTTAAAGATGGCAATTACTGAAATGAATATCACTTTAAAACTAATTTCCCAAAGGTCTTGTTTTTCATTTTAGGTTTCACTCTTATCGGGTAATACACTGTGTCATAAAATAAAGTATATTTTCAGCATGATGAACTACCTCTGACTAAAGTTCAAGATTGATATCCATGTTCATTTCTATGTGTTAACATATACCTATACCACACGTTTCAAATTGGATCTGCCTATGTCTACCTCCAGATGAATCTAGTTTTGAAGACACACATTCCTATGACTGCACCTCCCCCTTTCTGACCACCTATGCTATCTATGTGGTGCATGTTGCAGAAGAGTCTCGCATCTTGATATTTGATGCAAAGCTAACTGATTCAAACAAACGGCCCTCCGTGTCCCCCAACCCCTTCAATCTCCGCAGCCCCCCGTACCCTGTAGTCGCTGGAGGTGACGTAGAAGATGGGCAGGAATGCCAGCCAGATGATGCAGGTGGTGTACATGGTGAAGCCGATGAACTTGGCCTCGTTGAAGTTTTCGGGGCACTTGCGCGTCTTGAAGGCGTAGACGGTGCACAGCACGACCAGCAGCACGTCGTAGGTGAGCGACAGCAGCATGCTGGAGTCGCGCACGTTGCACTTGAGGATGACCGTCTGCCGCCGCTCGGGCAGCGTGAAGCGCCGCGTCCCCGGCACCTCCAGCAGCATCCACACGGACACCAGCAGCAGCTGCACGGAGATGAGCGACAGGCAGATGAAGACCTGCGAGCTGGGGCTGATGAAGCGCGGCCGCTGGGCGCTGTCCTTCACGCCGTTGAAGATGCGCGAGATGCGGTTGGTCTTGGTGAGCAGCGCCGAGTAGCAGACGGCGAACGACGTGCCCAGGCCCAGGCGACGCAGCGTGCACACGGCCGGCGACGGCTTGGCGATGAACACGAACGTCAGCGCGTAGGACATGAAGACGCCCAGGAGGAGGATGTAGCAGAGCTCGCGGCCCGACGCCTTGACCAGCGGCGTGTCGTTATTCCGCACGAACACGGCAAACACCCCCAGCGTGCACACGAAGCCCAGGCAGGCGATGCTGATGGGGCCGATGGCCCAGGCGTCCTCCCACATGATGTAGTCCTCGGGCAGGTCGAAGCAGCCGCTCAGGTCCTCGGTGGGCCACTGGCCGGGCGGGCAGGGCGCGCAGGTGAACTCGTCGGACAGGTACTCGTAGGACTCGCAGGGCGTGCAGATCCAGCAGCAGTACTCGCCCGCCTGCATCTTCTTCATCTCGTTGCGGGCGCACGGGTCGCTGCACTGCGAGGTGGGCACTGCGCCGCTCCGGGGCCAGCCGATCAGGGGCTCGTTGAGGGACAGGGTCTCGGCCCACTCGCCCACCTGCACGTAGCTGTAGCGGTCGCTGTCCGGCGAGTGCTGGTAGTTGTAGATGTTGTAGCGGCCCATGCCGTCGCCGTAGGCGTCGAACTTCACCACGCTCTCCGTGCCGGGAGGGGAGAAAGGAGCTAGAGAGAAGGGGAAAGGGGAGTGAGAGAGAGGTGAAGAGAGACAGCAGGGTTGAGAGTTTAATTCAACTCTCAATCATTCTTTGTAAAAAAGGAATCCCAACATAAAATATAATAAAGGCAGACACAAATGAAAGACCTAAAGAATCCACAGTGGAGAGACAGAAAGTTAATGAAAAGTTCAATGTGGCCTCTCGCAACTCTTTCAATTCCACTTCACAGTCTATCGCAACATTCAGTGACTGCAGCAGCTGCAGCAACATGAGCGGTAGCATCAGCCACTAATGTCTCTCTGTTTGCAATAACGCAAGCGCCCTTCCAAGCCCTCTGCACCTCCCTGCAGCAAAACGAGCAGTAGGCCTATCGCAGGGCCATGCGATGAGAATCAGATCATTATGCGACAAGCTGTTGAAAAACAAAAAGGAGCTGAAGCGCAACTTTATGGACTGGTTAGGCAATAATGTTAAGAGCCATATTCAGCCTCGCCAGGATGGGCTTTCTAATAAAGAGCAGCATTGGACTGTGACAACAGTGTCAGCTGTAAAAAAAACATTTATGTGCTGCCTGTCGCCAAGCAGATATGTCGAGAAATCGCTCACTGTGGGATTGTGGCATGCCTGAACAACAGGCCTCGGGCCAATTGCGTTCACAACACATTGCACTCACTGGGAGGGTTACAACACTAAGATTTAAGTTGCTAAGCTTTTGCTGCCATATGTTTGTGTACAGCATTTCTATGTAAATGGGTCTGTGTGTGGAGTCTTGTTTGTGGAATGATGTTTTGGTACATAGACAAGGCAATAAGGTGTGAAGGGGCAGTCTACTCGCATGGCAGAATATAAATGGCTATTTGCAAAGTGCAAAGTTGAAAGTGCAAAGTGGAAATGTTTCGGTCCATTGTTGACT
>NC_045154.1:30543035-30575535 GCF_900700415.2 Clupea harengus
ATATACATTTCTACTTCAGCTGGAGTAACTGTGTGTTAATGCCCTACAGTGGTCCATTGATTAACTGAAATGTGACCCACAGATGAGGGTTTCATATTGATCTCAGCTTTAAAACGATTGCTACTGATGCGGTTTTACAAAAAGGGGAAGCTCTTCACAACAAACTTGAAACCTTCTCTATGTCTGAGCCCGGGAGGCATTCAGCACACAAGGATGAGCAGGCCAACCACATGTTTATTCAGGGATCCCAAAATAGAAGGCCAATTGCAAGCAACCTAGACTAGCAATGGCAAACTAGTTAGATTATAGAATTGTAGTGGTGTCGTAGAGAAGAAAACCGCAGAGGGTATCTGAATAGTTGTGGAGTATCTGTGCCAAACACAAAGAATATGAAGATAAAAAATCCGATTAACTTGTGAATCCTGCTTCGAGGACTAAGTCCCTGATCCATTATTTAAGAGGGAATGTTTGTGAGAACTCCTCGCGCCTCACTCACATCCCCATTTTAAAGCCCTATTTGGCTGCAGCATTTTTAAGTTTGTTATCCACCCTCCCACCTGCTAACTTCTCTCTCTCTCTCTCTCTCTTCCTTTTTGTCTGCCTTTGTCTCTTTCTCTCCCTCAGTGCTTCTGTCACTCTCTCCACTCTTCCTTTCCCCTCCTCGCCGCTGTAAATCTGTTTGGCAGTCGCTTTGGTAAACTCCATGGCAACTTAAGTCCCCAGGCGGCTGCCAGTCATCTTTAACGCTGACAGCGTTTGTGACATCACTGCCGGAGCACAAAGTGTGCGTCTCCGTGACAGCGAGCGGAGAATGTCACCCTCTGACACCTGACGTGACGGGAGGTGCCGTGGCCACTGCGGAGGGCTGGCAGTCTGGAGATCTGAGGCCCGGGCTCGTTCACTGTACCTCTGCCACAGACACAGGCTCAAAACAGGGTCACGCGCTGCTCTTTTCTTGGTGGACATTCGTGATCGTGCAGACAAATGAAATGGATCATGGAAGCAGAGGATGTGTACATCAACCACACACACACACACACACACACACACACCACACGCACCACACGCACCACACACCACACGCACCACACGCGCGCGCACACACACACACAAACACACACACACACACACACACACACACACACACACACAAACAAACACACACACACACACACACACACACACACACACAAACACACACTGTTTTTGACACAATCACACTTCATCAATTCAAGCAAAACCGCCTGCAGAGGACAGCATGTGTTTTCCACAAGGACATCTGCAGATTGCATGCCTGTGTGTGTGTGTGTGTGTCTGTGTGTGTGTGTGTGTGTGTGTGTGTGTGTGTGTGTGTCTGCATCTGCGTGTGGTGTGGTGTGTGTGTGTGTGTGTGTGTGTGTGTGTGGTTGATGTACACATCCTGTGTGCATATAATCTATGTAATCTACTCCCAGAGATCTACTCCCAAAACATAACAGGACCCCACACACTATTGTGAAGCAAACAATACAAGTTCTCTATGTCCCACACCCCCATGAATCAATCTCAATCTCAATCTCGTAAATCAATCAATTCATCTAAGTACTTTAGTAATGAACAGTTACAGACTAGATGTGCCTCATGTGAGAAGCTTTCAAAAGACTCATCATCGAATTGTTACACCCAAGTGTCAATATCAACCAGTTTGTTTCCGCTATTATTACACTCTGTTGAAGGCGCGCCTGTCTGTGTTTGTGTGTGTGGTGGGAATTGGTGCATGTTCAACACACGCTTCTTTTTATGAATGTGATAGCTTGACCCCACACGCCCGTGCTAGCACACACACACATATACACGCACGCACGGGCGCGCGCACACACACACACACACACACACACACACACCAGGAATGTTCACACAAGACAAAGACAAATGTAACAGTCCATTTGAACATAACCACACATCACGCACAACAAAAAGAGATCACTGCCTCCCAAAGTCAGCGCTCCTCTGCAGTGCAAAATGAAGAATGTCTCCTCACCACACCACACTACACATACGTAGTTATGAATACACAATACACATTTGACACAAACGACCGCCTTTCAAAACCAGATCTCAAAACCAGAACAAATCAGTCCGCCTGTTGAACACGATGAGTATTCCAGGTGCCATGACCATCTCTATACTCCTCACAAACCCTTCTCCCTTTTTCTGCACTATTCCCTCTCAAGCATACTCCTTATCTGTCTCCATCACATTACTGACTGATTCCGAAAGCTCATTAGAAGCATGCCCCCCCCCCCCCCCCCCCTATCATATTCTTCAGTGTTTAGGCTTCTCTATTCCACTCATGATTGAAGTCTATGCCTCCATTGCCCCTGCCTGCGTGTTGTTTTCCCCCGTCCTATGCATATTTCAGAGTCACCTTCACATTTCGTGTTAGTGTTTCATTCTCATTCAGCTGTCCTATTTCATAACACGATCAGATTGTCTGAGATGCCACAGGTAACAAATAACCTGTACAACAAAATGAATGAATCGGAGACATAAACCTCCCTGACCCTGAATTTTATTTGTGTTTTTTTTATTTATTTTTTTAAAAGCTCAATGTTAGCTCATGGCCTTGGGGTGGTCTAATGGTTGCACATTCCCTGGTTTCAGAGGCGAGTGAAGGGCCCATGGGACAATGCTCTGGTGTGAGATAAAGGGATGCTGTTGCGCAACCTCATTGGACGTGTATCGACAGAGCCATACTGAGGGAGATCTGGGGGTGTACGTGTGGTCTCGGAGTATTTGAATTTTTAAGGAGAGATCGTGTTCAGCACAGATACGTTTCAAATGTGATTTATGCGCAAATCCCTTCCCTTCTCTCTCTCACACATTCTGTTTGTGTGTCTCTCTCTCTCTCTCTCTCTCTCTCTCTGTGTGTGTGTGTGTGTGTATGCAAGCATGAGCTGAGCTGAGGCTGTTCAGTAGAAGCTTTATGTCAAGGTATCAGCTCGATACTGCCCTAAGGGCTTCACACACACACACACACACACACACACACACACACACACACACACACCGACAGACAGACACGCAAACATAAATTTTGCACATGATTCACGGCTACAGAAAATAAATCTTCATATTTGAATAGGAAAGGGAGTCTGTTTGTATGTGTGATGGGGGGGGGTTGTTTGTCAGCTAGGGTATGGCTGGGTGGGTATGTCTTGAGGTGTTTCTTTGTTGAATGCATACATTTGTGTGTGTGTGTGTGTGTGTGTGTGTGTGTGTGTGTGTGAGAGTGTGAGAGAGAGAGAGAGTGAGTGTGTGTGTGTGAGTGTGTGGTTGGTGTTGCTGTTGATAGCAGGCATTATAAATTGTGTGTGTGGGCTGAGAATGTCTGAGATTTCACTGCAGTAAATAAATAAATAAACATCTCAAGGTACCTGTAGTGAGTGTGTAAGAATGTGGGAGGTTGTATGAGTGTGTATGAGTGTGTATGAGTATGTGAGTGAGTGTTTGTCTGTGAGAGAAAGAAAGAAAGAGAGAGAGAGAGAGGGAGGGAGAGAAAGAGAGAGAGAGAGAGAGAGAGAGAGAGAGAGAGAGGAAGTGTGTTTGTATGTTAGCTTGAGGGAAAGCCTGCTGTTCGTTGTGCAACAGTTTTACAATGCATTTGCAACTATGCATATATATATATGGGTGAGTGTGAACATGTTTTTCATCTACTGATGGAACACCTCCCATTCTCTATTGGATCGCTTCAAATATCGGCACCATGTGTTGGACTGATTACCATAGCAACTGCATGTTGGCATTCTGTATGTGTATCTCTCCCTCTCTCTCTCTCTCTCTCTCTCTCTCTCTCTCTCTCTCTCTCTCTCTCTCTCTCTTTCATTCTCTTTAGATCTTTGTGTGAGTGTGTGTGTGTGTGTGTGTGTGTGTGATTGCATGCGATTGTGTTTGCCCATATATACAGTATATGTCTGTTAGTGTGTGTGTGTGTGTGTGTGATTGTGTTTGCCCATATATACAGTATATGTCTGTTAGTTAGTGTGTGTGTGTACACACTAGTGTGATGGGTTAAAGATTTGACAAAAGGCTATGTAAACAATTGCCCATGTGTTGCCTCCAAAAAACCTGAAATGTTCACAGGATCACACTGACTAAAAATAATACCTCATATCTTCATAATCTCCTTGGATTACAGCAGCTTTGAATGAGTATGTCTCACGATTGGCACAAATCAGTTCTTTTTTCCCAGCACAAATTCCTCTTTTGACGGAGATAAATGCATAAATGAACAGAGCGAGGACTGACTATTCCTAATGATGTGTTTTACTGCATATAGTATTTTCATGAGAGCATTAAACATAAACCCCACACTCTTCTTCATCATAATGAATCACCAGGATTACATTCTCATCTTCAGTCAACTTCCTTTTTTTTTGCCAGCATCATCATCCTTTTTCATTATCACAATTGTTACCGATGTCAATCATGAAATGTGATCATACTCAACTGTAACAGTCAATTCCACCACACTGACAATTGCCCTAAATCTAACATTATCATCATCGTCACACACAGCCCTCCAGCCAACAAAGGATCAACCATCATTACCACAATTACAGTCTTTGATGAACGCCATCTTCTCTTATCAACACCATATATTCAATGACTTCTCCTCCAGCCTTCACTTTGATCAAGCTGTCACTATCAGCGCCATGATCGTCGTCGTCCTCCTCATCTTCATCAGCTTCTCCTCCCTCCCACCCCCCCCCTCCTCCTCTTCCTCCTGCAGCCTCCTGTTGATATGTGCAACATGCGGGAGCAGAAGCTGTGTGTGGGACTGGTGGCATGTGTGTCTCGCTTGCAGCACAGATGGGCGCTAATCTGAGCAAAGACAGAGGTCTGTAAGAGAGGACTGCACTGAGACGGAGAGAAAGCGAGGGATGGGGTGGGGGTGGGGAGGAAGGAGAGAGCGGGGGGGGAAGAAGGACAAAAAGATGGGGGGAGACAGAGTGAGGAAAGCAATGCCACAGAGATTTGTAGTTCTCACTCCCCTCCTACTGGCACTTCTGTTTTCTCTCTCTCTCTTTCTCCTTCCTTCTATCCCTCCCTCTGATAGTCTCTCTTCATCTTCTGGCACTTCATCTATTTTTCTCTTCTTCTGTCTGTTCCATCCTTCCGTTGTTGTTGACCAGTGTCCAGCTTGCATAAACATGATCTCATTCTCTCTCTCTCTCTCTCTCTCTCTCTCTCTCTCTCTCTCACTCACTCACTCTCTCTCGCCCCAGACAGTAAACCCCAACACATCTTTGATTCTCCGCTTGAAAAATGAAGATGGTGAATTTCAAAGAGAATCATCTTCTGCTGACGCATAGCATCCCACTCCAAGGCTCTCACCATTTTATCTTTCCCTATCTCTCCTGCTCTCTCTCTCTCTCCTGCATGCAAGCTCACGCACGCACTCACACTCACACACTCACACACACACAGACACACACACACACACACAGACGCACACACACACACACAAAAGGCACACACACACACCTCTGTCTCCCCCCCCCTATGCTCCGACTGTATTGCTGATTTTGTCTCTGAGTACTCTGTGCACTCCCCTTGTGGCAAACATTGTGACATTCTTTATCTTTAACCTCCTTTCAACTTAATTTTATTTTTTTCATTTTGTTCATCTCTCTTTCGCTCCTTCTTACTCTCTATCTCTCTCTCTCCCTCTCTCCTTTTCTCTGCCATCACCTCTCTGTCACTCAGGCAACGCGGCCATCCCTCCTCTTGTCTTGCTCCCTCTATCCACACTTATCCTCTGGGGGAGTTTGCTCTTAGTTATTTCGGAGTGACTTTGTTTGCTGTCATGGTTGAAGCGTGGAAATAAGCACATCTTTAGCCTAACACCCACTCCCCCCGAAAGCTCTCCGACATGGGTTTATTTATACCCAAGCACCTTTATGCCAGCCTGTCTCCTTCTCTCTCTCTTTCTCTCTCTCTCTCTCTCTCTCTCTCTCTCTCTCCTGTGCAATCCTCTTTCAGCAAGCCTGGGAGCGAAACCTGCCAGGTCCCCTCATCACGCCGGTAAGTCACTGTGTTCGTGTAATTAAGATAAACAGGCCCGTAATTATACAGCAGCAATTGGCTTGATTTCTGCGGGACCTCCTCGGGCTCGCTGAAATGACACTCCGCCGTGCCATGGATACGAGACCGTCAACAGATAACATACTTGAGTCTGATGATTATAGAGCCGAATGGCGCCGAATTATAGAGCCGAATGGCGTGTTGTCATAATGTCCTTACTAAGTCATGTCATGTTATGCTGGTGATTGCTGTGAATTGTCTGTGAGGGTGAAGGAGTCAGTGTGCATGTCGGAAATGAATAGGCTTATCGACCAGCTGTTCAGTCAAGGCCAACAACTGTGAACCAAAGACTTTAATTTTGAAAAAATAGTTTAAATCGGCACTTCCGTGTGTGAGAATAACACCTAACAACTTGAAACAAAAAAAACAACCAGCCTTTCTCATGACCTCGGCTGTCCACACAATATGATAAACCACCGGCTGCCATTTTCCCAACGAAAGCCAAAAAACTCAGAGCGAGGTAGCAGTGAGAAGGCCCTGCTAGAGCCCTGCAAAAGCACACTTACCTCTGAAGCTGACGTTGAGCAGGAAGTCCCTGTAGAGCTTCCTGCCGTCCAGGCTGCGCATGGCGTCGCAGAGCAGCGTGGTGTTGGAGCAGAGCGCCCTCTGCATGCGGTGCAGCGCGTGCGCCATGGCGTACACCGCGTTCACCACGAACATGATCTTGGACTCCGGCTCGAAGTTGGACTCGTCCACGGCCAGGCTGTGATCACACGGCTTCTGAGGCACACCCAGGCTGCTGCCACTGCCACTGCCACTGCTGCCCCCCAGTGAGCACTGAAACTTCTGCTCCCAGAAGTCCCAGTACCAGGGGTTGCGCGCGTTGTTCTCGGGCCGCAGACGCGTGAAGTGTCGGTTGAACTCCGGGACGGCGTGGGCGGCCAGCTCCAGCGTGATGGCGCCGTCGGCCGAGGCCTCGTGGCCCTTGACGATGCTCTCCTGGGCGCCCCAGCCGTCGCTGGCCACCCACAGGAAGGAGGCGTTGAGGCGGGCGGCGGCGGCCAGCAGCTCGCGGGCGTCGTCGCTGCGCAGGAAGAGCACGGCCACGCGCGCGTTGGCCTTCTGCTGCAGCTGCCTCACCACCGCCTCGTAGGACGAGCGCTTGGAGCTGGACCGGCCCACCTTCTCCGAGGTGGCGATGCAGATGTTGCGCAGGCGCGCCTCCTGCTCGAAGGCCTCGATGCCCGTCTCGCCGTAGTCGCCCTCCGACGCCACCGTGGACACGTAGGTCCAGTTGAAGACCCGCAGGATCTCGGCCATGGCCTTGGCCTGGTAGAAGTCGGGCGGGACCGTGCGGGCGAAGTAGTCGTAGCGGCTCTTGTCGCTCAGCTTCGCACTGGTGGAGGCGTAGCTGATCTGGGGGATCTGGAAAAGCCGCAACAAGTTGGCAACCTGCGAGGAAACCAAAAAAAAAAAAACGAATGTGAAAAAAGCGCAACAACAACAAAAAAAAGATTGCCGAAAAAATAAGAGAGAAGAGAGCAGAGAGAGGATCACAGATGTAAACACGGTTTTCAATCAGTGAGTCAGCGTTGCCTGAATTATTTAGTCTATGAAACAGTCATATATAAAATACAGCATTCCAGCTTCTCTTTGCATTCTCTCTACATCACAAGTCACATTAGCCCGTTTAACATTTAACACATGCCCCCGACCGAGCCTGAGCAGAAGGCTGGCTTTGCTTTCTGGTCAGACGCAGTGTGTTTCTGACACATCTGAACTATCAAACGGCACTGCAGACCGACTGGATGCCTCTCTGTAAGTCTGATAAAGCCGTGCACTCTGGGAGATGGGATGTTTTATTAAGCATGGTTCTGCTCAGACAAGATGCTTTGACAAGATGCAGTTTGCGTAAATAATCCAGGCTTTAGGGGGAAATGACAGATCTTGGCATGTTTCAGTATGATATTGTATCAAAGAGTTGCACTAGTCGTGTTAAGCCTTGATGGTTTCTTGACAGCAAGGCATTAGTATGTGTGTGCGTGCGTGTGCGTGTGCGTGTGTGTGTGTGTGTGTGTGTGTGTGTTTGTGTTTGTGTGTGTTTGTGTGTGTGTGTGTGTTTGTGTGTGCGCGTCCTAGCGGGGAAGAGTTTATTGTGGTCAGCCTGTCTTTGACACAGTTGCGAATGACAAAGATTAGTGCTGCTGCATAGGCACTCAGTCTACAGTCTGAGTTCTTCTTCTCTTTGCATGTGTGAGCGACCGAGCGACATGTGTTTGTGCTCCAGCCCTGCCGCTTGTTAGCTCAGCACACACCAGATATGCTAAATGACACCCACGCAGCAAGCCCCGGCCTATCTGAGACCCACAGCGCTGCACGTCCCCCCCCCCCCCCCCCCCACCCTGACGGGTGCACGCCGGTGCTGGCGTCTGCTCACAGCTGATAACCTGTTCCTTTTTTTTTCACGCATCTCCCTCACTTCATACATCGCAGGCCTCGAGCCGTTGCTGCCCCGAATCGGATCGCCGCTGTTGTTCTAAATTTCTTTGTGGCCCAGTGAGGGGGAGACAATTAAGGCTCGACCCAATATAGTCGCTGTAACATGTAAGGGGGATGTAAGGGGGATGTGACGAATTCAAAGATGGGGGATGCGGAGCGTTGTGTGGGTGTGTGTGTGTGTGTGTGTGTATGTGTGTGTGTGTGTGTGTGTGAGGGGGGGGGGGGTAAAACTCAGCTCTATGTTCATCTCTGGTAATGGAATGGGGTGTGTTTCCACCAAAAAAGAGAATAGATATCACTGTCAAACATTAGCAATTAGTTCTGGATGGATCAGCACACACCATCCAACAATTCAGTTGGCTTGCTTGTGGCATGAATGTAGCACAGAAGGGAAATAACCTTTGAAATTACCCCCGAGAGAGAGAGAGAGCGAGAGAGAGAGAAGTCAGGGAGGTAGAGACTGAAAGACTGAAAGACAGGGAGGCTAAAAGATGCATTTACAAAATGTAAGAATAACAGAGCTCTTGGGGTGGTGGGGTTGACGGCAGAGATGCTTCGGCCAAAGCCCACAATGGCTGCATGGTGAGGAGGAAACAGTGACTAATTGTTGCTGATGAAAGGCCACTGGAGAATAGCAGCAGTTGAAAAGAACAAACAGCGGATGAGGTCACACTCTCTAGATCCTCTCCAGGACAGCGAAAAAGATACGTTTGTGATGAAAAAATAATACAATGACAGAGAGTAAGGGAACAGAGAGAGAGAGAGAGAGAGAGAGAGAGAGAGAGAGAGAGAGAGAAACAGAAAGAGAGAAAAGGAAAGATTATGGATTCCAGAGCAGATAGGGAGGAAAGCAGCCTTTGTGAAGTCACAGAGGGAGGGTGCGCGGTGGGGTGGGTATGCTAAACTATGCAAATGCACATGCCTCTGTCACTGGTGCTACTCGAAAGCAGAGCCACACAATGCACACAATGTCATAGCGATAGCTCTAATCTGGGCACGTATCCGGCTGGAGGGAGTGGGTGAGAGAGAGAGACAGAGAGAGAGAGAGAGAGAGAGAGAGAGAGAGACAGAGAGAGAGAGAGGAGGAGCGGGGTGGATGAACAGACGTAATTTGCGGCACAATAGACACACAAATAAGGGTGTTTGTGTGCAGTGAGTGAGTGTGTGTGTGTGTGTGTGTGTGTGTGTGTGTGTGTGTGTGTGTGTGTGTGTGTTAGGGTGGGGGTAGGGGGGCACTGAGAGTTCTCACGAACACACTCCCTTTTAAATAATGGATCAGGTGCTCTCTTAGACCGAGAAAGCGGTTGGTGTTTGTTGTTACGAGTCAGTGCTTGCCGAGTGCACGAGCTCCGAAACGGAAACACTTTCGACAATAAATAAACAACAGCATAAACAACACGGCCAAATCGAAAAACTCATTATTCTGAGGTTGCCGCGGAAAGTCCAAAGTGATCAGGCGCCTCACCGGCTGATGGCAGAAATGTCAACTCCCAGACACACACACACACACACACACACACACACACACACACACACACACAGACACACACACACAGACACAGACACAGACAGACAGACACACACACACACACACACACACACACACACACACACAGACACACACACACAGACACAGACAGACAGACACACACACACACACACACACACACACACACATACATACATAAACCAACAGCTTTCAAGCTTCACCAAACAAAGATCTCATTTATTTCCACCTTCATCTACACTCACCCCGATGCGTCTTAGAGAGCTTTCGAGATGAAGATGATGATGATGATGATGATGTGTCTACTGTGCCTGGTCGAGTTCAGAGTGGCATGCATCAAACAGCTCTGTCACCTCAGAGGCTGTAACAAAATGGTCCTGTAGACATTTGTCTCAATACACCCCCCGCTAATGAGACACAATATTTCTATAATGTCTTTGTCACGTCACACAAACAGGAGATTTCAAACAATTTCAAAGCCCCGTATCTCCCAGGCAAAAAGGGTATTCACGACAGTGGCCATGAATAGTGCTGCAACATCCAAGACCCTGATATACATTTCTTTTGAAGGTGTCTCCTGCACAATGGCTGATAAGTTGAGTTTTCTGACAATGAGAAAAAAAATAAGTTCTATTATGCATAAGCGGGTACATCACAGAATGCCAGATACTCTGGGCAATCCTCTCTGGCACATAGGCTTTGTATAGGGTCTGTGATGCTGTCCTGTGTTTGCTGCACCTTCTCATCCTTTCATTTACCGTTATTAATTCAACTTTTATTAACTCCGTAAACATTCCAGCCAAGTCCCTTCAGAAAGTGGACTGCCAAGCTCAAAGATGGATGGCTGGCTCCAATCTCAGGAGACATATTTGGGGGGAATCAAAGCATCCACAGCCCTTCGTACTCCTCTTGGTAGACTAAATCTAAGCTTCAGCCCCGGCACCTCCATCTGCACCTCCTTGCGTTCCTCCGCTGCATCCTTGTCTTCTTTCAGATCATCCGCTCTCTGCTGAAAACCTTGTTTAGAGTACGTCCATTATGTGCGTGTTGGTGTAGTAGACAGATATGAAATTGCATTTGGAGAATTCGTGGCACATTTGAACAGATGTACAGATGGCGTTAGTTGTATCGTATCACTTGGGCTGATTGTAAAGTGCTCCCAGATAGCACTGGTTGATTAGCGATTTTATTTTTGGGTGGCTAAGGCACTGAGGTGTTTCAGACTTGGGTGTTAGGGGTTTAGAAAAAGCTTCTAGGTGTGTTATGGGTAACTGGACTGCATTTGTGTAGCGCTTTTCCATTCTGGAGGTTTAAAGCACTGCACAATGAATGCCTCGCATTCTCTCCCGTCCAGCCACAGAGGCAGCCATGCAGGCCAGCGAGGCAGCTCCTTGCTCAGGTCCTACACAACGCTCCTTGCTCAGGTCCTACACAATGCTCCTTGCTCAAGGACACTTCCGCAGAAGAGAAGCAGGATTTGAACTGGAACATTCTGGTTACCATAAAACTGCTTCACCTCCTCAGTTACAGCATTCCCCTCATGTACCTGTATTGACTACAGCTCATTTACTGTTTACACTGGGGGCAGATGGACTTAGACTGCATATTCGTGCCTTAGCCCCCCCCCCCCAAAGAAAATATATTAGTTATTTGAAATAGTAAAACATATTCAGGAATTTTCTTGGAATGCAGAAGGTGATATTTATCACAAATTATCAAGTACTGAAACATAGGTAACATTCTGTACCGGATGACCATTTTCGTTTTTATAGCGTTCTAACTCAATACTGGACCGTTTTTATAGCGTTCTAACTCAATACTGGACCGTTTTTGATCGTTAATTGTCCTCAGTAAAAGTTTGGACCCCAAATAAATCCCCATATTTCCCTTTAATTTCATTGAATATGCAATGTTGTTATTGAAGACTTCAAAGAACCATGTTTAAATGTAATACAATGGAAAACTATGAACTGACAAAAAGCCAGATCACTGCCAAATGTCATCATCATCAATCTGTATATCATAGATCTAGATGCTCATCAATCTGTATAATAAATCTAGATGTTCATCAATCTGTATATCATAGATCTAGATGCTCAGCAATCTGTATAATAAATCTAGATGTTCATCAATCTGTATATCATAGATCTAGATGCTCAGCAATCTGCATAATAGATCTAGATGCTCAGCAATCTGTATAATAAATCTAGATGCTCATCAATCTGTATAATACATTTAGATGAAAAAAGCATTTTTCGGCCACACCCTGAACTCTTATGCTACAACTTTGTGATGGCATATGTGCACTGTGCTATGCACAGTTAAACAGGGCTTAATGTATCATGTTTCATGATTCACTGATTCAGTTGCTGAATGGTTAAGTCATTCTCCTTACCTGTATGGACACGCTACTGTAGGAGCCGCCGATGACACCGGCGATGGCAAGCGGGCTGTCCTCCTGCAGCGCGTACGAGCCGTCGGGGCAGATGAACTCGGTGTCGTCCACCTTGGTGAGCGAGGCGCGCACAAACTCCAGCGCCTGCTCCAGGGCGTAGGTGTCGCGCGAGCACGTGTCCAGGATGTGCACGCCCAGCTGCACGCCGGGCAGCAGCGACATGTCTTCGTTGATGCGGTCGATGGCGAACAGCATGGCCTCCAGGCGCTGGATGCCGCGGTCCTCGTTGATGCGGCCGCACTCGTCCATGCCCAGGCCCTTCTCGTGGATGGGGAAGAGGCCGCCGAGGACCAGGTCGCCGTCGATCTTGATCTCGCGGCGCGGGGTGTCTCCGCAGGAGGGCAGCAGCAACCTGGCCCCCATCAGGGCCAGCAGGAGAGGCTGCACCCCCACTGGCATGGCGAGTCACAGGGGGAGGTGTGGTGGTAGCGGAGGAGGAGGTGAGGAGATGGTGGTGGTGGTGGCGGTGGTGGTGGCGGGAAAGGGAAAGCGAGGGGAGGGGAGGGGTCTCTGTCTTAGCGGGGAATGGGGACGAGAGGAACGTCAGGGGAGCAAGCGGCGGTCCCAGGGGTGGGCCATGTACCAGTCAGGGAGTGCTCAGCGGGATCACACATCGAGGGGTGCACTGAGAGAGAGAGAGAGAGAGAGAGACAGGGAAAGAATGACAGAATGAGGGGATTCATTAAGCTAATTGAATTAAAAAAAAATTACACAACAGAATATGATATAGGGCAGGGTAGTGTATTGTTGAGAAGGACTGAAGCACATTCCCTTTAAAAATGCTTTTGCCCTATCCCTTTGTGTGGCATTGCTCAATAGTACCCCTGTCCTGACCAAAACCCCCTCCATAGTCTGAGTAAATGAACTCTCTGCACAGAGAGGGACACAAAAAGCCTTCAGCTCTGACCGCTGTAGTCACCGGTGCTGCCCGGGGCCCTGGGGCCTGTGGAGTTGGTTGTGTCTCCAACGGACAGAAAAGAACACTCAAAGTTTCTTGCTCTGCACTTTCAATGGCTTAATTAAATATGGTCCTGAGCCCCCATTGGCTGGGAGGGTGCTAATGCCACTCAGATGAGGGAGCTGATATCTAAGCTCATGTTTTGATCTCGGGGCTCGGAAAAAGCCTCCTTAATCTGATTTCCCTTTTGCAGATTCCCCAGCCGACCGTGCATTTACGCGCCGTGCCAAAAGCCTGCCTAGTTTTTCTCCCCCCTCTTTTTTTTCTTTCTCTCTGCCTTGTTTCCCCCCTTTCCATCCAACGCCCTGGCATCTGCACAAAGTTGAGCTGTCTGTCCTAGGGATTCATCCAAGCCTTGGATAATACTCAACCCGTGCAATGGTATCTCATCCAAGCGAGGCCGGCACACAAAACAGCCAACACGCAAGTTCCTGGCCCGCGTCGCTGAGCTGAGCTGCGCAGAGCAGGAGTGAGAATGAGAGAGTGAGAGAGAGAGAGAATAAAGAGAGAGAGAGAAAGAAAGAGAGAGAGAGAGAGAGAGAGAGCAGGAGTAGGAGCAGGAGCTCTGCTGTAATCTGGCTCAACCTCCTCCTCAGCAGTTAGGGACAGCAGGCGCTAACGAGACAGGAGGACAATGTGTTTGTTTATGTGAGTGATGGGCTGTGTGTGTTTCTGTTCAGTGTTGGTATGTGTGTGTATATGTGTGTGTGTGTGTGTGTGTGTGTGTGTGTGTGTGTGTGTGTCCGTGTCATGTTGGCTCCCCTTTTGTGTTATTTCCCCCCCTCTCTCTCTCTCTCTCTCTTTCTCTCTCTCGGGAGAAGAGAAGCAGGGGATCAGGGATGGTTTTTGAGTGTCACCCACAGCTGGCAGGAGCTGAGACTCTCCAGGGCGATGGTGCTGTTTGAGCCAGCACCCTCAAAGGGTCAGGAGAGTGAGTGGGCACTCTGAGTTTGGGCAGGAACTGGACACCAGCACAGGACCACTTCCTCAAAAGCTCCAACACAGTTGAAATATAAAGTGTGTGTGAGCATGGGTGTGTAATTGATCTATTCCTGTTATCTTTAGCTACATCCTCACTTTTAAGTACAGTACACCATAAGGTAAGGTCGACACATAAATCATCAGGCTAATCATTGCCATCACTGTCATTATTCTCAACTGGTGTCAAACTATAATAATGCCAGAATTTGTATATTCATGTTTAAAGAACAGTTCAAAAAGTTTTTAATTTAGAGAGAACTATGTTGACACTAAGAGATTTCTAATTGATTTGCAAAGTAGCTGTGACAACATCTGGTTTAATGGTTCTTCATGCTTTAGGTCTGATTGACCCTCACATCTGTAGACACTCTGCTTTTTGAGAAAACATGATTCAAGAAACTCAAGAAACCTTGCTGAGCAGCCGATACATGCCTAACTTACAGTCCATAGTGCGTGTGGAACAGGTATTGTGCCCTGCAGTCTATTTCGGTAAAAAACATTTAGTTACCCTCTGCATAATTTGTCCTCATAAAAGATTCACACCTATTTCCAAGATGGTATCTAATCCAGCGAACAGGTGTTTAAGTCTTGGGGAAAAAATTGGAGAATTGCTAACTGTGCACCACACAGCTAATACACACATTTTGGAATGCGCATCACTGTTTCATCACAGTCCTGCTGTTTTCTCCTCCAGTAAGTGAAAATAAGGCAGCAGAAAATAATAATGATGCAGCCAGGCACTGACTAACTGGATACGTTACTGCATGTACTTCATGTAGTGTCTGATTTAGCCTTATGGTGTCTGATGATACATTACGGGGCCTATGGCAATTAGAATGGAGTGCACAGACCCTGGGGATGGAACACAGGAAGGTTTAAAAACACATACACAGACCATAGGCGTGACACACAGGAAGAATTACAAATTTAACACTGAACACTGAAAATGTTACACTGTGAACACTGTGAACAAGCTCATAACACTATTGTTTTTTTGTTTTTTTATTCCGATTGGTTTACACATTCCCCATTTCTGACTGAAATCTCTCAGGCCGCTGTCTGGCGACAGCTCTCTGTCGACAGCTCTCTGTCGACAGGGATCACTGCTAAGCTAAATAAGTGAAAATGTCTTGCCTTCAGACTGATCATTGTCTCCCATGCTTAAACACTCGCCTCTGGCTAATCATGCTAATTAGCCGCCTGGGATGGGACGCAAGCAGAGAACAGGGCCCTTTTTTGGGGGGGTGCAAAGGCTCAGAAATTAATTGGTATTTCTCCCAGGCTGTTCCTTAACAGCATGCCTAAATCAAACAGCCAGCTCATAAAATCAATTCTCAACTCCTGTGCCAAACAAAAATCCCCAAGTCCTTTTCTTTGCCGTTGTTCTCCACCGGCATTGCTATTTGCTTTAAAGAAAGAAGGGCAGAAAAAAAAATGAAGGGAAAAAAGGAGGCCTGTGGAGGATAAAAACTCGCATGCAAAGACAGCGATCATTCACACGGCTTTGCTGCAGGATTTGCCTTGGTTACTTTAATGTCTCCTGAACGCCTACACGCTGTAACTCTGCTGACGTCAGACGAGCAGGGCACATGAAACAGAGCAGCACTAGGAGCAGTCCTTCCCAGACGCAGTAGCGTAACAGCAGGGTAGCATCCCACACAAGCACCAGGAGCTCAGTGCAGGCATGGAAATCACCGCATTACAGCGCGTAACCACCGCCATCACATTACTGCGCTTGGAATTCACATTAGCGGCCTTATGAAACAAATCAAAATGGGAGGGGCTAGACTGATTCTCTCAGCCCTTGTCCTGAAGACGTGTGGGTGGGTGGGTGGGGGGATGTAATACCAGGTCGGCTAGGGTCAAGCAGGGCGGTCTGAAAGATCAGGCCTCAGGGAAGGCAATGATCACAGCAAGGCTGCTGCGTGGTGTGTCCCTCATTACGCAGGTCATTGTGCCAACGAAATGTGACTGAGATTGAATACGTCGCTGAGTCCAACCGAGCCTGGGTCTGGGTGTGTACCCCAACCCTGTGACCCTCATTCTGACCCCTCCACCCCTTCTGTGACTTCAGGGATTGGGAGTGTGTCTGTGTGTGTGTGTGTGTGTGTGTGTGTGTGGGTGGGTGGGGGGTGGGGGTGGGGGGTGCTGCATGCTCAAGGGGACTTTTAACGTGTGAGCGAAACAGATGCCGACCTCTGCACCTACAGTTTCTATGGGCCCCTGGGGGATGTAGTGTGTGTGAGTGGGGGATGCTTCCTGTGTGGGTGTGTCACAGCATGCTCCCAACCCCCACTGAAACAAGTGTGAAGTGATAACACCAGCCTTCCTTCCTGTTCCTGTGTGGGAGTGTGTGTGTGTGTGTGTGTTTGTGTGTGTGTGTGTGTGTGTGTGTGTGTGTCTCTGTGTGTGTGTGTGTGTGTGTGTGTGTGGGGTCACACATGGACATGAGTGTGTGCATTTTGGTAGCTGTCAGTGATTGCATGACTGAAGTTGTGTGTCTGCACACACTCACACTGTGGTGATGGCTGGCGAGAGGCTGTTAGCAGGTTGGGATGCTCCACTCCAGTTACCTCACACACTGGGGGTCAATCTCAGACTCACTCCAACGCCTCTCGCCCTGCAGGGACCCTGTAGCGGAATGTGTATAACAGCTCCCACTGCTCCAGCACACCAACCCTGCAACCGCGCAATGCGACTTGGTGGCGTTCAACACAACACAGCACAGCACCATACAGCAGCAACATACCACAATGTATTTGACCACAACACAACACTCTTTAAAAATGCTCAAATAAAGGCACAGCCAGGGGATAGAGATGGAGAGCAATGTAGGTGAGACGTTAGATTTGGAAAATAAGGCCATGCCAAAGTCTATAATGGACAGACCCTCAACTGAGTGTACGGTCTTTTGAATGAGAAGGTGTGGGGGGATGAAGACAGCTTCCTTTCAATGTGTCCGCCCAGCTGCCTACCAGCATCAGCAACGTAATAACTGGACAAAGTCAGGACTGCTGCCTAATCACAATTTAACATTCGATCGATTCCCATTTCAAAATGAAATCAGCTGTAATTGACAGCATCACCCGCTGAACAACCTCATAGGTGTGGCGCTAGTAAATCAGAATGACTTGGATCGCATTTCACGCCTGCTCGGGTGGATCAGTGAATCCTGCTTGATTTACTGTGGCAATTTGATTTTGTTTACTACGCAGCAGGGGCGATATACACCCTGCAACATATACTTTCTGGCCGCGCCGTAAAACACCTCCACTTCCTCCACAAATCCTGATCTTGAAGGCCCAAAATCACACGGATGCATCTGCGAGCGCATAGATCTTGGAGGGTGCGTTGAAGGGCAGCAGTGTGTTAACCTTCACATCAGAGGGAATTTCCTGTCCCTTAGACGCAAACCAAAAGAAATATACCCGAGGAAGGGTCCTATGGCCAAGTGGCACAGACACACAGGCATGCACGCGCGCGCGCACACACACACACACACACACACACACACACACACACACACACACACACACACACACACACACACACACACACACACACACACACACACACACTCACACACACACACACACACACACACACACACACACACACACACACACACACACACACACACACACACACACACACACACACACACACACACACACACACACACACACGTGGACATGCCCCTATACTTGCATGCATAAAAGTGTGAGGACACAGACACATTAATTAAGTCAGACACAAACCCAAATGCATGTGCAAGAAACAGAGATGAACAGACAAATACACACACAGACATGCACAACCACTCAAAGGAGAAAAAGCTTATCCTTGGGGACTGCGAGAGACTTCTTTGATATAATTGTGGCCTGAATATCGCATCTAATGCTCTGCCTGGCACTTGTTAAAAATAATGCGTATTTGTGTTGCTTTGAAGAGTGCGTTTCTGATCGTGTGATACTGCAGCGTGTTTGCTGGTGCTCTGAGCCGTGCAGCCGTTATAGTATGTAGTCCTCAAAATACTTGTGCTCTCCGAAGAGTTTCACAATTATTGCATAAGCTCTACCTGAGGCGTGCCTGTGCACGCCTGCTGAAGCATTACGAGTGTACATGTCAAGCACTAATGTTTCATCTGCTGATTAATGTGTTTTATTTCTTCTTTTGTTACTACTGATGAAGCAGGTGTCGTTCCATTTGAATCAACCTTCTGTTCGATTTATTGGGTGTGGCAGTGTCTCCCCCTCCTGTCACCGAGGGAAAAAATGATTGGAGGTCAGAGCGACACATTTAAAAAATATGGTTAGCTTCCAAAAAAAAAACAACGTAAATGCATTCTGACATATTTAGGTTAGTTCAATTCTGGCTAAAAAAAATAGGACTTGTGTCCATACGAAAATCTACAGTATTCAGTACATGCTGGCTTCCTATCCTGCATACCATTGCAGTGCCAGTATGCAGGTGCATCAGCAGCTCTATGTATCTGTAAGGCAAACACCCTCATCCATAGCAACAGTCATTTCTGCTTCTGCAGTTTCTGCACACATTTCTCCCGGTGGATTCTGTACTCCTTGGCCTTGGCTGCCTGCTACTAGTGTTGTATTATGACCAGTGAGCTACCACTACCAAAACTGCCTTCAAGTAACACCAGCTGAATCATGCACTGGTTGGTGACTCGTGTATTAATGAGGTTAATGTCACAGGTTAATATGCTAATGTGTCTGCGTGGTACCTTAATACCTTCATATGCTTGATAGTGGGATGTAAAAACTCTTTTGTATTCTACTGTATAGTAAAGATAAAAAAGCTTATTCATAATATCATGGATAGAGGATATTGTATATATATCTATCCTGTGTCAGTGGCCCTTCAGATGCATCTGTGTCCTTTATTTGTGTGACTCAGTACGTCATTATTAGGGTGTGGATGGTGGTGAGTATTGGTGGCATGTCATTATTCTGAAAAAGAGTGTGTTGGTGACATATCATTATTGTGTTTCAATGGAGAAGGGTTGTTTGGTGTGTATGTGCGTGCATGTGTGTGTGCGTGTGTGTGTGTGTGTGTGTGTGTGTGTGTGTGTGTGTCTGAGTGTGTGTGTGTGTGTGTGTGTGTGTGTGTGTGTGTGTCTGTGTGTGTCTGTGGCCCCCACTGTGGCTGTAGTGAGGACATGCTGGAGAGCTCAGCAGTGTGTCATCTCTGTCCTATCATTAATTCACAAACTCCCCCTCAGAAAGAGCAGCAGTCACAGCTGTCTGTCTCCATGCTGCCCTTTCCTTAGACCGGCACACACACACACACACACACACACACACACACACACACACACACACACACTCACACACCATCCCTCCCTTGGCTTTTCTTCTCCAACTTCTCCTTTCTGTAAGTCACTTTGTAGTTGACAAGATGAACTGGATGCCCTTTTTCGCCATGCTCCATACCTCCACAGTTTGATGGAATGACAACTGCCATGTTGAACTGTTGACAGGATGACTGCAGGTTGTTGAGAATAGTATATTAAGACAGTAAGATGTTTTTTTCACTCCAGGGTGAATCCACTTTTAACAGTTATTGACTGCTTTAAGTTGCACTCCCCTTTCATAAGCAACGGTCACTGCTAGACAATTCGTGTGTGCATATATTATGAGAAAATGTCTATTAGTTTGTCAAAGGACAGTAACAAAATGAACAAGTCCTGTTCAATTTTAATAAACATCTATCTGGTCAGCCGACGTCAGTGGGTAGGTTTATGATGCGAATAACAATCCAAATTTGCAGCTCACAAACCAGTAATTGAACAAATTATTTGTTGGCGTCATAAAAGCATAACCTCACATCCACATACATCTATCATCACCACACAAGAGAAACGTAACCCGATTTCTCTGTAATGCTTCGACCGCACAACCGCTGGAAACAGAACCTGAACAGCAGCTCAGCAAATCCGCTGTACGGCAGACTCTGCTGTTTCTTCCTAACATCTCCATGCGGTGCTAAACAAAAAAAAGAAAAAGAGAAAGAGAACCTACAAAGCTGTCTTCCCCTTCTTCTTCTTATTTGGGGGCCAAAAAAAACACACATTTGCCTGACAAAGAGAACGACAGAGATGAGCACCCTTGTGTCTCAGCCCGGGCAGACACTCAAGACTGGGCGAGAGAGGCAGGGAGGGGCAACAACAGTAGCCGTTCCCTGGCTGCGATGTGGGCGCTCTGCCTGTCTCCCCTCCCTGTGTCGGCCTCACTGAGAGACGGCTCGGGCCAGCGAGAAGCGCCCCGGGGCACCTGGGTAGCCCAATGGGCACACACCTGCGTCGTGTGTAATCTGTCTGCGAGCCCTGAAGGCAGCGCGCCCCAAACAGAAGCAAAAAATGAAAGGGCCACTCCGCAGCCAACTGGATGAGGCGCTACATACTCCATTATGGCTCAACTCTCTGTCTCACCTGACTCCATCGTCTCTGCCTCACCTGACTCCATTATGGCTCAACTCTCTGTCTCACCTGACTCCATCGTCTCTGCCTTGAGCTGAAGGTGAGCAAAACAAATCAGGAGCGGGGAAAAAACAAAACATTTTCAGAAACTTTTCTTTACGGGTCATTAAAATGACCATTTCCCAAACATTATCTCTCATTCCAGCCCAGCTGTGTCTCGTTTGAAAGCGCTCTTCTGTTTGGTTACTGCACTACGCTGCACTGAGTTGCTGCTCCATAAAGTGCTGCTGAAGAGATCCGTGATGGATTGTTATTTACATGCAAAAAGCAGTCAGCTCCATTCAGCTGCTAATTATTGTAGCGCGGCTTTTTACCGCATGAACTCCACAGAATACTGGTTGTTGAGCTGAGCATCATAATATTTTACAAGGCAATCTCCCGTACTTACTCTCTGTACACACACACACACACACACACAAGCGTGCACACGCACACATACATGCATGCATGCACATGCACACTCATACACACACACACACACACACACACACACACACACACACACACACACACACACACACACACACACACACACACACACATTGTTCCCTCTTTTGTACACACAGAATGCACACATCGACATGCTCAGGCTTGAGACACGCTCAGCATTTCAATACAGTAGAGGTGTTTTCAGTTCTTCAAGGCCGTTTCATATGCAGCCAAAAAAAAATTATCAACAAGTATGCATGCACACACACCACTACACACATGCAGACACACACACACACACACACACACAAAAATATAAGCAATACTGTTAATCTCTGAATTGCATATGAAAGTGTGCCTTTTGGTACTTGTGCTTAAAGAATTGCTGCAGGTTTGAGGCCAGGTGAAAAAAAGAGAAACATCACTGTTAACCTTTACATGGGATATACTGACCAGACTGACCTACCATGAAATAAAGCAGTATCCCAACCTCCAATTTAACCTGTGTAATGATCTCAGAAGACACAAAAGCATGTCTGACTCTGCATGTGACTTACGGTGGTACGTCACAGGGTGATGGATTGGAGCAGCAACACCAACATGCAACGAGCAACAGCAAGCAAGTGCGATATTAGAATTCTGTTCAGATGCTCTGCGCAGATAAATTATGTATCATCATCTCCGCGCTCTCCAGAAATCTTACAGAAACACGCCCAGGTGGTGCCTGGCGCGGCGCACTTCAAATACACCCGCCCGCCACGGACCCTCTGACAATTACTCTCAGATAAGCTTTTATGCAGCGACTCTGCTAGCTTACTGACCGCTGTGTTTTCCACCCGAGCCAGTAGATGAACTGTCTAATGACTGATTATCTACAACAAAAGCAGGAAATAAATAAACAAACACAAATATCAATAAGATATTGTATTATCATAGAAATAATTAAACAAACCATAAAGTTTGAGCACTTCGTCTTCCCTCCACCCACCAGGATAGAATGAATACATGTATTATTGTGTGAAGTTTTTAAATGCGATAATTTACTAGATCCATCTCCTGTCAGTATTCCAGAATTTGGACAATACATCTAATTTAATAAACATACATTACCCCTAAAATAACCCTACATTCTAATGCTTACAAAAAAATGAAATCACAGGTGAACACCTCTGATATATACCGTTCATGATTATCAACGCATATTTATGACACTGGTAGCTATAGGTGTACCCTCCCTCGTGTAGGTGTACCCTTCCCAGTGGAGAGGTACCCAAATCGGTTGGATGCTGCTAGGAGGGCGAAATGAATTATGTGTTGCTCTTTCATGTAATGTTATGGCCTGCCAACAGATCAATTAAATATAATATGATGTGACAGGCACGCAAGCGTTAAATGACTCCTGTTTCTGTGAAATGAAGAGACTGCCCTTCGCATACCCATTGCATAACAGCTGAAACAACTTCTCTCAGTGTTGCAGGAAACTCCCCAACATCTCAGGCTGTCAGAGAAACTAGAACATCTCCCCACGACAACTGTGTCACTGGCAGCTATTATGTGCATGTGTTTTATACATTTTTAATTTGCTGGTAAGTAAAGGGATGAGTCAAAACATGCTTTCTCGGTTTCATGCCTAACGGAAACCGCAAGGTGCGATAGGAATCCTGGAAGTTACAGAGAAACTCCGCACTTTGCAGCATTTAATTTCCATTTGGAAATCAGTGATCATTGAAGAAAAGACAGAACAATCGATGACATACACGATTACACAGAAAGTTGAAATTATTCCTCTGCACCCTGCACGCATGTTTTGTGCAATGCCTCACTCCTCTTTTATAACACGGCGGTCTAATCCCAACTGACTTACCTCACTTTGCTATTCAGACGGCATAAATCTTGATGCGTTTTCTCCTCGAGTTCCAAGTCCTCTTGCACTCTGTTACCGTCTCGTTCTTTACGCAGTGTCCGTACGCGGGAGGAGTGGAGGAGAGGGTGCCACTGCCCTCCGCGGGAGCCTCATCGGAGGAACATAGGGAGAGAGAGAGAGAGAGAGAGAGGGAGAGAGAGAGAGAGCGAGAGAGAGAGCTGTTGCTGTAGTAAAAGAAAAAAGAAACACGTCTAGCGCAGATCAGGCAGCTTCGCCTGAGGATGCTTCTGTCTCCTAGCAACAACAATCCATCTTGCGATGATACATTTTTATTGGATAAAGTCAAAACTTGACCGATCACTTCTTGCAATTAAAGGTAGCCACACAATTTTCGGTGACAAGAATAGTGGTCATTAGTACGAAAGGTAATGATTTTCCACCAAAGGTAGAACAAAGAGAGAGTTAGAGAATGGGTGAGAGAGTGAATGAAAGAGTGTGAGGGGGTGATTAGGTCTCATCTCATAAAACGCCCACTTCATTCTCAGATCAAAGTTCCACTGAGATAAGCACTGTTTCAAACCTCTGTGTCTATATGTGTAAGTACAAGAGAGAGAAAGAGAGAGCGAGAGAGAGTGTACCTGGGAATTCTGGGAAGTTTAAAAGAATATTATTCCTTTTTTATGGTGTTTTTCTTGTTATTACAGGCATTTAAACCATCACTGTTTACTCCTACCGAGACAGCACTGTGTGTGTGTGTATGCCACCAGTCACCAACACATTTCCATAACAGCGTTCACATTCTTAGGTATCCAAACACCGGTGCAGGCAACAGCCGGCATCGTAGCTGTGCTGTCTATCCCCCCCCCCCCCCTCCCCCTCCTTACCACCCTACAACAACGATAATAACATAAAAGGCTTTATAGGCAGCAACAGACTGTGAAAGTATAGATTAGCTGAAAACAAAAATGTCAATCAAGCAAACATTTCTGTTTTTCTATTCCTCATTATCTGTTTAAGCAGTGGCACAGTACAAGCAAATATCAAAGGTAATGTGTTGACTCTGAATGTCAGGGCTGGTTGCTCACCCTCCTCCACCCCCCCTCTCCACAACCCCCCTGCCAAACACGCTCCTCTTCCTGCGGTCAACCAGCCTACCAACCCCACCCCCCCAAATCCAAGCCCCTATGCTGTGATGTCATGCTTCTGTTTGTGATGTGTCATTAAAATGCGAGTATTTAAGTCTGCCGTTCCCACTGAGTGAGCACGGATTGGAATGGGCAACACACATGCATGGCTGAACATGCGAATTCTCTGGCTGCTTTTGTCCATGTTTAATCGGTGGAAAAATACAGAAAAGTTCACATTAAATATAAATATATATATTAATAAGAACATATTTCTCCCTTTAATTGTTCTGGGCTCCCCCACTGTCGTGGTCAGTGAAGTGCAGAATGAAATTTAAAAAAATGTCCTTTCACAGTTTAAATATTTTTCGTGTAATTACTGGAGATAATTACAGTGTGTTCGGAAACTTTTCAGACCAAGTTCTTCACATTATGTTACAGACTAATCTTAAAATGGATTCAATTCATTTTTGTCTCCTCAATCTACACACAATGCTCCACAATGACAAAGACAAAATAGTTTTGTTAATTTATTAAAAATAAAAGATTGAAATATCCTATTTACATAAGTATTCTTAGCCCTCATTTAGTACTGGGTTAAAGCACCTTTGGCTGCAATGACAGCTTCAATTCTTTTTGGGAATGATCCTACAAGCTTGGCAAACCTTTCTTTTGGAAATTTCTCTATATTTGTCACCATCCATCTTTCCCTTTATCCTGACTAGTCGCCCATCCCCTATCGCAGATAAACATCCCCACAGCATGATGCTGCCACCCCCCGTGTTTGACTGTAAGGATGGTACTAATGTGGTGATGCTCCGTGCCTGGTCTCCTCCACATGTGCCATCGGGAATTGTGGCCAAAGAATTCCATCTGCCCTTTCATCAGACCAGAGGATTAGCTTCTCATGGTTTGAGAGTGCTTTTTGACAAACCCCCAGTGTGCTGTCACGGACATTTTAGTGAGGACTGGCTTCCGTCTGGCCACCCTACAATAAAAGCCTGCTTGGTGGAGTGCTGCACTGATGGTTGTCCTTCTGTAAGGTTCTCCCATCTCCACAAGAAGAACTCTGTATCCCATTCATAGTGACCATTGGGTTCTTGGTTACCTGTCTGTCTTAACAAGGCCCTTTGTCTAGGAAGACGGTTGGTGGTTCCAAATCCAAATCTTGGACACTTTCCGTGCTGTATACATTTCCTTGTATCCTTCCCCAGATCTGTGTCACAATCCTGTCTCACAGGCAGGCCTGTGGACAGTTCTCTCGACTTCATGGGTTGGTTTTCACTCTGACATACTCCATCACCTGTCAGATAGACAGGTGTGTGTCTTTCCTAATTATGTTCAAAGAATTCAGTTAGGCACAGGTGGACTCTAATCAAGTTCCAGAAGCATCTCAAGGACCATTGATAGAAATAGGATGATGCACCAGAGCTCAATTGAAAGTGTCATAACTAAGGATCTGAATACGTATGTAAATGGGATATTTCAGAATTGTTTTTGCTTTGACATTGTGGAGTATTGTGTGTAGATTGATGAAAACAAAAATCCATTTTAAGATGCGTTTGAAACATAACAACATATGGGAAAACCTGACAGGGTGTGTGCGTGTGTCTTTCATGGCTCTGAGCTTTGATTGCTTGGTATGTGATGGGCTCGAATGGTTCCTCTCATTTTCCTTGACAGTAACACAAACTAGTTTTTGATGCAAAATTCATCCATGTGGAAGGCGACAAGTTGAGCTATTCTTGTACTGGGGGGGGGGGGGGGTGGTGGGGCCTAGATTTTGCTGCCAACAATATGAGCATTCACATATACATTTCAAATTGAACCACTGATGCTTTTCAGCAGTTTAGTTACATTATGCCCATGGCTTGGGTGGGGACAGGGAGCAAAA
The DNA here is from genome assembly GCF_900700415.2 of Clupea harengus. Classification (NCBI taxonomy): domain Eukaryota; kingdom Metazoa; phylum Chordata; class Actinopteri; order Clupeiformes; family Clupeidae; genus Clupea; species Clupea harengus. Next base: position 30,569,309 of record NC_045154.1, read on the forward strand.
GAAGGGTAGATAGCGAGTATGGGAAGGGTATTGGAAGAGTATGGGCCAGGCCCCATCTACCAGAGTCCCTCTTTGTTCATTCCTCTCTTTTGTTTTCACTGTGCAAAAACAAATAACACCAGAAAAAAATCATTCAGGTGTAGACCACCAGGGCTCGGCTAGTGAGCATGTGTGTGTGTGTGTGTACGTGTGCATATGTGTGTGTGTGTGTGTGTGTGTATATGTGTGTGTGAGTATGCATATGTGTGAGTGAGTGTGTGTGTGTGCATATGTGTGTGTGTGTGAGTATGCATATGTGTGAGTGAGTGTGTGTGTGCATATGTGTGTGTGTGTTTGTGTGTATATGTGTGTGTGAGTATGCATATGTGTGAGTGAGTGTGTGTGTGCATATGTGTGTGTGTGTGTGTGTGTATATGTGTGTGTGAGTATGCATATGTGTGAGTGAGTGTGTGTGTGTGCATATGTGTGTGTGTGTGTGTATATGTGTGTGTGAGTATGCATATGTGTGAGTGAGTGTGTGTGTGCATATGTGTGTGTGTGTGTGTTTGTGTGTCTATGTGCATGAACACAGCAGGATCTACACATGGAAGCTCATCCATTGGGCTTTTGGAGGCTCTGTACTGTTTTTCACAAATCCATCTTTGTCACCTTCCCCATCCCACACACTCCACCAGGTGAGAGCCACGGAGGTTGAAGAACGCTGGTGACCATTTGTGGAGTGCTGACGTATTTCCGTCCACTCTCCATCATGCTCCCATTGGCAGGTGTTTGGGGCACATTTAAAGGAGGACATGTCCTCTGATGTTGACAGAGACACCTTTGCAAAATGTCCCTTTTTTTTAGAGCTTTCCAAATGATCTTGCCCCTCAGGACAAACCTGGACTGGAACTGTTTTTCACCAGCCCAGCACCATGAAGGGCGTTACCACTCTTATGGCTTTTGATTGGATTGTTATTCAGGGAGGCCCACTAGTTTTTTTTCTCTTCCTTGCCTTCAAAAAAACCCACGATGCCAGTGCCGATCATTTGCCAGATCTGTGTGTGGCTATATGCTCTCCAAAAGCATCGGCTCTCTGCGTATAAAGACCTCTTTGTCTGCTCCCATGCATTTATGAAGGACAGACCAGCTTTGTTTGGCCATAGACTCTCAGGGATGAGGGCTTTGTGCTGGACGGCCCTCCATAGGGTTTGGCTTTCCCAGCGGAAAGAGCCAGAGTGGGGGGAAGAGATCTCCAGCGCTGGCCCGCTGACCTGGAGCTGATGACGGCCTGAATGAACAACACTCACCCCCCCTACAGGTCCACCCTGCTGGAGACAGGAGCCCCCTACAGGCATGTGTGTATGTGTGTTAGACTTAATGTGTCTGTAAGAAAGTGTTTGTGTGTATTTGCAGTGTGAGAGAGAGAGAAAGAGAGAAAGAGAGAGAGAGAGAGAATGTGTGTGTTTGTGTGTGTGTGTGTGTGTATGTGTTAGACTTAATGTGTCTGTAAGAAAGTGTTTGTGTGTATTTGCAGTGTGTGAGAGAGAGAAAGAGAGAAAGCGAGAGAGAGAGAATGTGTGTGTGTGTGTGTATGTGTTAGACTTAATGTGTCTGTAAGAAAGTGTTTGTGTGTATTTGCAGTGTGAGAGAGAGAGAAAGAGAGAAAGAGAGAGAGAGAGAATGTGTGTGTGTGTGTGTGTGTGTGTGTGTGTGTGTGTGTTAGACTGAATGTGTCTGTAAGAAAGTGTATGTGTGTATTTGCAGTGTGAGAGAGAGAGAAAGAGAGAAAGCGAGAGAGAGAGAATGTGTGTGTGTGTGTGTATGTGTTAGACTTAATGTGTCTGTAAGAAAGTGTTTGTGTGTATTTGCAGTGTGAGAGAGAGAGAGAGAGAGAGAGAGAATGTGTGTGTGTGTGTGTGTGTGTGTGTGTGTGTGAGTGCGAACTTCAGACTTCCCCCTCATGGAGTGAGTCCATCTGCTTCTCCTGTTGCCTCTCTATCCGCTCCAGACAGGCATGGCATTAAATGTTCAACTGAGCAACTGTGGCAGAGTATTAATACAATTATCAATGGCTCATTTATCATGGCTTCAATGAGAGCCGTGCACAAATGATTGATTTTTTGCACAGACACACACACACACACACACACACAGACACACACTCTCAAAATCTCAGAAGTGATTGACACAAAAAACCAGCAACCCAGTATGGTGTGCATTCACAAGGGCTTTTTAAGAAGTGCTGTCTGAGAGGAATATTGATTTGGCAGGCCGTTATTGATCACTCTCGTTTAGAACAATGACTGTTATCTGAACATACTTAACCCATTCCACATCAAAGCCCCCACATGTTAACAAGAGCAAAAAGAAAAGGAAACTGACACAAAAAAAAGGACACTTCTGTCATAGTGAGAGTTTAGTTGAGGTCCTTGGGTATGTTTATTTTTTGGCGAGTGCCATCCATGCTCTCACATCCATGTCTGCAGGAATGCGGGCACAGTGAGAGCCGAGGCTGGCCGAGGCCGAGTAGATGCCCTTGAGTGCGCTCTGCTGTTGCCATAGCTATTTACTCAGTGGCTCTGCCCACAACCATGTCTGTTTGCATCCCAAATGTTTAGCTTTGCCGTGTATCTGTCTGTCCTTTCCTGTTTTTTCTTCTATCACTCGTTCCCCTTTTTATTTATTCCCATGAAAACAGGATAGTGATTTCCACTGGAGATGCCTGTGGTTGTTTATGATGCGCTGTTGGCCCATTCCAGTGTCATGGATGTGACATTTGCGCTCAGAGTTAAATTAAACGTCTCGCAGAATTAACTGCTCCAATGATGTGAGTCTGAAGTAGAGGCACTCTGTGGGGACAGTGCTGATTTAGTTTAATGGGTAGATTTGAAATGTTCATCAAGAAATTGAATAAAACACAAATCACTTGCAATACAATTAGCTCTCAGTTATTTGAAATGTCTGTAGAGTCGCAGGCAACACCTTGAGGAGAGGGTTGGGAGGAGATGTCAGCACTAAAGTACAAAACTTAAAATATTTAGCCTGGTGTCAAAGTGGCCGGTGGGTCCAGACCTGTGCAGAGCATAAATGTCACCATCCAACACCTAGCGACAGACGCTAGCACTAGTGGGTCTAACCCTGTCTCTATCTCACGCTAAAGCTTGCAGGTTACATCGGCACGGAGTCAGGTTTAGACTTAGGGTTTAGACTTTAGACATGAAAATACCTCAGTTCATCTGGCAAGACCTAATTTACATTGAACTACCTACTTGTCTTGTCTTGTCTCCCACTGAGGCTTGTAGCACATTGCATGAATATTTCGAGTGCTCTTTTCCCTCTTTTTAAGGTTACTGTGTGTAGCCCTAGCAGCTATTTTTGCACACCCATGAATATAGGGTGTATTAGCTTGCTACAACCTTGACTCATCCCCCCCAGTCTTGGTTCCTCCGATAAAGAGAAGAGCTTAGCCCTTCTACTGTAACCAGTATGAAATGTTTTGACATCCCAAAAGAGAGGCACTCCAAATACCTGGTCATACACTAATGGGGTGTGTAAGTGCATTTGTGTATCTGAGTCGTGGTACTGAAGCATCTGTGCGAACCGACAGGGTGTTTATGGGGTACGCCGCAGGCTTGGACTGTAATTAGCTCCGAAATGCAGGCATGGCCAACAGATTGCGGGGTGTAAAACACTTCAGCTGTGAGCTAGCAGGCACACACACACACACACACACACACACACACACACACACACAGTCACACACACACACACAGACAAACAAACACAAACACTCACATTCAATCACTCACAGCAGGGCTCTGACCTTATGGCACTGTCCAGAAGGAGGGTGAATCTACGTCACTGAGCTAGCTTTGATGGAAGCAGTCTGTTATTCTACACTTTTTCTACAGTGATGTCAGCAGTCCGTGTGTTGATCTATTAACCTTATATCCCCATCCCCAAATAGCTGTTCCAATGACTGTCCTCCACCAGATTGGCGACTGATCCCAGTAAATGTTAGCTACTAGCTGGGACATCAGTTGGGAAGGAGTGCACAGCTTGACTGAGCTGTGGTATCAACTCAAACTGTCGCCTTACGCACGTCAAACTGTACTAACTAACACGTACATTCCATAACACAAACGCGTACATCGCACGTTTTCCTTATTTATGTATTTAGGCATGTATGAAAATGTTTTTCATTGTTTGTGAGGGAATAGAGGAGTTTCCCTCGGTTGGCTGTGTTTGGATTGCCTTATACATCGGTGATCTCCCCTCAGGTCTGAGAGGACAGCTGAACCACAAAAGACCCTGTTTACCAGGGGGCCAGTGGCTGTGCAGTGATGCAGATGTGCTTTTGCCCCTCAGCGGAGTCTGTTGGTGACTGCTGCTCAAAATGATCCACTTGCCGTGAGATTCATCCTCTTCCCTCTCCTCAGTCCTAAAAAGGGGAAGATATATGTGTTCTGGGGGATCCTCATTATGATTTCCAATATTTCTCCACAGAGACGATAGAAACCTAGACCCACTATGAAAGAAACCTTCTTGGAGTTGTGAGCAGGAATCAGCATGCTGTGTACCACATTCATGTTTGACTAGACTGTACAAGTACAGGTTTATAAGAATTGAAATAAGAGTACATGTGAAAGATACAAATAAAAGGATCACACATGAAGGGTCCTGCCATTTCAAGATCCAGAGGGATGAGGTAAACAAATGAGTTGACAATCTGTCAAGGAGAATTTTTTTTGCAAAATGGGAAATTAAGATGGCACGGAACTCAGAAGACATGGAGAAGACGTTTGTTTGTTTGTTTGCGTGTATGTGTGTGTTTGTGCGCCTTGTTTGTACGTTTGTCTGCATCTGTGCGAGGCATGGATGTTTACTTTTCTTGTCAGCCTGAGACGAATATGTTACAATAATTCAAACTGATGTCATGCCAGTGTCTTCTCTGAGGCGCAGCAATGGTGCTAACCTAAAAAGATCATGCCTTCCGTCATCACCCAAACACACACTCTCACACACACACACACACACACACACACACGCACACACACACACACACACACACACACACACACGCACACACACACACACACACACACACAAACAGCTGCACACCCATGTCTGTGGGTTTTTGTCACCTCCTCACGGTCCCAGCTTCATTAGAAATCTTCAGTTAGCGGAGGTTCGATGTCAGCACTGCTAACCAACATAAACACGATTCATTAGCGCTTGACCACAGAGCTATCGCTCATGAAACATTAACCCACCTGCCCTGAATTATTGATTGATGATTTCTCCATATACGCCAGCTGTGTTGGCATCTTCACAATGGGGAGCATCAATAAAACAATACTGGCAGCTGCAATCGATAAGACGCTGTTCTGGGGCTCCGATATGCCTTGCGATGAATTAGAGCACATGTGTGTGTGGATGTGGTGCGGTGTCTTTACGTGTGTTCCCAAGTTTGTGTGTGTGTGTGTGTGTGTGTGTGTGTGGTGCAAACTCACTCCTTGATCATCCCAGTTCACCTACATGACAGGTAATTGGGTTTAAAGCGCAGAGTAATTATGTTATTACGGCTGTGTGGAACAAGACTGATTGGAGTTGATGGGCAGATAATTAGAGTATTACCGTATGGCCTCCGCCCGTGGTGAGTGGAATCATTCACATAGGAAATCTAGTGGATTCCTGCATGTTATCTTACTCATGACTCTATATAGTCTTTTAGTCATGGTCTTTTCCCCTTCTTTTTAAATACTGATCTTTGTATGATGTTTATGTTTTTCATGTAAGTCTTCCATGAAAATAAATAAATTAAGTGTTACATAATTCCATTACGTAACTCTGGTGGCCTTGTAAATTGTTGTACAATAGGAGTTTATTGGATACCATCCTACCTTTCCTCTTTATGTCATCACCTCATCAGTTGTAAAACTAATAGTACAGTTCAGACCATTAATGGCGCCATACATCCACAACACCTTTAATGCTGTGATGTAGTAAAACAGCTTTATTGACTTTATAGTCCTCTGTAAGTGGCTCTAGAACGTGTGAATGTGTGAACCCTCTGTGTATTTGGTTTGGTCTGTGATGTCAGCTCTGAAGAAATAGATATGTGAGTCTGTAATATGTCTTGAACATAGGCCAGAGGGTAGGAGCTGCTTTCCCTAACAACACACGATGGAGGAATCAAATCTCGTTCTGCACTCTCTAGACATATCACTGCTGAAGCAGACACTGGG
>NC_045154.1:30580535-30583035 GCF_900700415.2 Clupea harengus
CCTGATCATCAGCATGCAGATGATGTCCAAAGTGTGTGGCCCTTCCAAGATGGCGCTCACACTCAGATGTATATTAACACTGTACAGTACATAAAGGATCAGATCCCTCTATCCTTCCTCCTAACATTTCTCCTCCCTTCCTCTCACCCCTCCCTTGCTGTCTCTTTCTTTCTCACTCTGCTTCTCACTCATCCTTTCTTTTTCACCATAGAGTATTCACTCCTTTACTAAGCTAGCAGTATATTCACAGACTCACATGCAGCAGTTCCACCTGTAAAAATCATGTTGACCGCTGGGAGGTCGAGTGAATGAGGTATAAGGTAGGGTACAGAACATTAGTGAAATGTGGCTGAATTTCGCAAAAGATCACTAAAGATGTGTACCATGCCAGAGGAGAGGTATGTGTGTGGCTGGCTGAGATAGGAGCGCTGAGCAGAGGGAGGATGGGACAGAATGGTTTATAGCGAATCAACAAAATCCTCCACGTTTGATCTGACCACACGGTTGTGAGACCGAGTGTGAGAGTGGCGGGATCTCCTCAGCCCAACTGTGCACCAGAGAGAAGAGAGAGGAAGACACAAGGAGTGGAAAGTAACACACACAAAAAAAAATGGTTTCCTTACACTGGATCTTCCTCTTTTGGGAGAGAAAGGGACTGCAGGACACTCTCCAACCACCTGAAGGGGAGTAAGGGCAGAACAAAACCAACAACAGCAGGAATACACAGAGACTGGCCTTGCGGCTATAAGCTCCTTCTGCAGCAACTTCTTTCCAAACTCCCTCAGTCCAACAGGATCTTCACCTGCCGTCTTAGTCTCTGGTCGCTCTTTTGGGTTTTCACAGTCCCTGCCACCTCTGCTTTTTCTCCTCATCAAAAGCTCTATTGACTGTGCTGTAGCTTGCTAAATCAAGAGATCAGTGATTTCTCTACTGTGTGCAGTTGTTTGTGTCCACTCAAACCCCCAACTTACCACCCCACCACCACCTCCTCTAGCCATGGATCGGCCCCACCTACGCCTCCACCCCACCCCACCCCACCCCACCCCACCACCACCTACGCCTCCACCCCACCCCACCCCACCCCACCCCACCCCACCACCACCTACGCCTCCACCCCACCCCACCCCACCCCACCCCACCTCCGCCTCCACCTCCACCCCACCTCCGCCTCCACCCCACCACCACCTCCTCTAGCCATGGATTGGCCCCACCTCCACACCACCCCACCTCCACCCCACCACCACCTCCACCCCACCCCACCACCACCTCCGCCTCCACCCCACCACCACCTCCTCTAGCCATGGATCAGCCACACAGTCTGCCTAAGGAGGCACCACTGTCTGAAATGACCATTGTTTCAAACTTCAGTTCTGAAAATCCTTAAACCGAGCATATAATGAAATTCAGTTAAATCCTTAAAAATGAGCACGTAATGAAAGCTAAAAGTTGTATGCTATCATCTCAGCAATGTCACCAATTCTGACCCGGATTCACAGCCTCTGTGTGTGTGAGATGAAAGGGATGTTCCCATATGCGTCTATGCGCACCTATCCCTGATGATACGCTGAGCTCTAGAAGCACAATGCCACTGTACATTATTGAACCACCATCCCTAAAAGAAAGAACTCAGCTCATATAGCACGGGCTGCATTTGAGATCTCGCAGATGTGCTGATGTGCGCTGACTGATCCGGATGGCTAGAGGGGAGATTGTCCCTCTGTAAGCAGGAGACAAGTGGAACTAAACATGGCAGAACGGAGGAGCACACTGACATGATCTGCATACAGCATGTTTGAGTGGCAAGCTAATCAAATTAGAGCTGTGTGTGTGTGTGTGTGTGTGTGTGTGTGTGTTGTTCTGCACTTTTCTGTAGCCTGGAAGCGTTTGTGAAATTCTTTCTTGCGTGGGAGTGTATAACAATATTATGTTCATGTGAGTATATGTTCCCTCTCTCTCACTCTCTTTGTAAGTATGTGTGTGTGTGTGTGTGTGTGTGTGTGTGTGTGTGTGTGTGTGTGTGTGTGTGTGTGTGTGTGTGTGCGTGAAGGAATGTAATATGACAGAAAGCCTGTGCATGCACCATGTAGTCTGTTGACCTCGCCGTCCCATGTCACAAAGGAACGGCAACATGGACCACCTACACAGTAATGATGCGCTCCAGTGAATACACAACACAAACAAGAGGCGAAGGTACAGTGATGCGGGTTTTCCTATTGACTCAGACACAACACTTTCTCTCTCTCTCTCTATCAATTACACACACAGATACACAGCACACACATCATCATGTAGACATACACACAGACAGAGAGAAAGAGAGGGAGAAAGAGTGGAGAGAGAGAGAGAGAGAGAGAGAGAGAGAGAGAGAGAGAGAGCAATCCCTTTAGGATTTGGGTGGCGGTGATTTATATCAGATAATCATTTTGATTGATTTTAAATGAACGTTCCTACATTGCGCCTGGTGAGACAGTTCTCATTTCCTGCCGGGAGACAGTAAAGG
>NC_045154.1:30588035-30643035 GCF_900700415.2 Clupea harengus
CCTTGAACGAGTGTGAGCTCCCCATGGTTCTGCTAGGCTTTGAAAACTCTTCAAACCAATGGCTCTTTAGGACGAGGGCTCTTCAATTCAAACCTAGGCATCTTTTTTTTTCAGGCATGTGAATTACTATGAATGGTTCTACAAAAATATGTATTTTTTTTTTTATGGTCATGAAAGGCTCTACGTGGCCTTTGGTTATGAATAAGGCCATTTCTGTCCAACAGAATGGTACCTTAATGAATAGAGACTGAGAATAGCTGAATTTAATTTGAATTAATTATTGTTAAGTATACCTGATAGTTCTCATAAAAAAAGTATAAAACACATATTCTCACACACAGAAATGTGGATGGTGGCATGCATGCGCCCGCACATGACCACATGTATTAACACATTTCACACACTTCAGAGGTGACAAAACAAGTCCTTTACAGAGAGGGGTCAACACTCTCCCAAACAGACCTCCCAGCAAAGGGCAGAATTGGTGTGTGTGTGTGTGTGTGTGTGTTTGTTTGCCTCGCAGTCAGCATGGATTTATCATTGCTTATATTACAAAGAGATTTAATCTAATTGAAAAATGCCCTAGGCAAAGTGCATTTGTGCACTGGTGTGTGTATTCAGTTCTCAAAGACATTTTTACATAGACACTTACATAGATGACAGATTCTGGCCACCAGATTCTATGCCAGACATGGGATGTGTGTGTTTGGTGGTTTCAAATTATTCAAACTTTTATTTGTTGAACATTTAAAAGAGAGAGAGAGAGAGAAAGGACATATCTTAACTTGTTCATGTGTCTCTGTGTGTGTATATAGCTGTTTGTGTGGGAGAGAAACAGAGATAGAGGAAGAGAGGACAAGTATAAATGCTTGCTCATGATTGTGTGTGTGTGTGTGTGTGTGTGTGTGTGTGTGTGTGTGTGTGTGTTGATGTGCCTAAAAGGTTCACACCACCACACATTTCACACCATTATTAGTTTCATTACCCACCGAGTCTGCACTTAGCTCAGCGCTGATGTCCCTTATCTGGAATAATGGAATCCTATTTCTGAGCAAGCACTGCGCTTTCCCCAAAATGACGCCTCAGATGACACATCTTTTAGTATAATACACTCCAGATATAACACCACAGACATTTATACTACAAAATGCCACATATTCAAACTCTATGGTTCAACGCTACAGAGGTAAGGAAGAGAATCAACGACATGTTCCTTTCGAGAATGTTCAAGGTTGTGGACGTGTGTGTGTCTGAGTGTGTGTGTGTGTGTGTGTGTGTGTGTGTCGGGGGGTGGGGGTGGGGGTGGGGGTGAGAGGCCTTTGGTACGGGCTTCTGTAAGGGTCTCTCGTGAAAATAAAAAAGAGAGGATGAATCCTGTGGGATGGGATGAAGAATGAAGAATGGGTGCTATTGACTGTTTAGCTGTTGTGTGTGGGACAGTATATCAAGACAGGGAGGTCAGGCCTCTTGCATTGATTGGAATGACTTATGATCAGCTAGTAAATTAGAGAATCATTACGAGCACACCAGCTACATCAGATTATACTACAGACTTCAGGGACATGTTAGTGATGTTTGGCATAAAGACACACACACACACACACACACACACACACACACACACACACACACACACACACACACACACACACACACACACACACACACACACACACACACACACACACTTACCAAGACTTCATATTTCATTTGTGGATGCAAGGTACAGGAAGAGTATTTCTGTAATTTAAAGATGATGTAATGCCAAATCTTAGTGTATTTTTAGTTTTTAAATATTGCATTAATTCCTCATATACATGTAGGTTTTCATTTTGAAGTGCTTACCTGTTCTTGGATTAGCTGTTTCTGTGAACCGACTGCATTTACGTAAGGTGACTGTCCCAGTGTTAGACTGTGAGATGTTTCAGGCTGATTTCAGAGCGATGGTTTTGTTCCTGGCCAGTGTACGGTCAAAATACATGAGGTCAGAATCTCTCACGGAGAAATCTGACAGACTGTGATGTCCGACTTGGGATAAGCCTTGTGTTGGGGTTAGGGTGGGAATTCATAATGAAATGCCGAAACGTCCTGCATGTTCTCTGCTATCAGAGATCACATAATGACTTATCCTGTTCCTGATTAATTATCCTGATTATCACAGGATCTCTACAAACCTCTGTAAACACCAACTTGGAACATCATTTTAGGTCTGACCTAGTATACCCTGCCATGGCTAGAAAGCTGTGTTTTTGCAAGTAAGCGAAAAAAAATGTCTGTCCTTGTATCCTCTGGGGTACTGTGTGCTTTCACTTTCAAAGCAGCAACCTCCTCGCCTCAACCTCACTTTAAAAGTGCATTTCTTATACCGGTCCTGTTATCAGTCTTTCACCTCTCTCTCCTCCATCTCTCGTTCCCTCCTCCTCTCTTTTAATTTCCTGCTGTTGGGCTTATGTAGCAGTCTAGCATTGCTAATAAAAATGGCTTTGCCAAATCAGCGCGATGCTCTTTTATCACGCCTTGCATGTGGGGATGCTCAAGCTTGCGGGGAAAGAGAATTGGAATGGAGGTTTTTAGAGATGTCTGTCCCCTCACCCCTCCCTCCCTCTCTCTCTCCCCTTTCCCCTCATCACTCTCTCTCTCTCTCTCCCTCTCTCTCTCCCCCTTCCCCCTCATCACTCTCTCTCTCTCTCTGTCCTCTCTCACATTCCTCATAGCTCCAGGTTTTTTTTTAAGATTATTACTGGACGGACAGCTTCTCTTTGTACAGAGTCTGGTCCGATATCTTGCCCTGTTTGCTCCCTGCCTAACACACACACACACACACACACACACACACACACACACACACACACACACACACACACACACACACACACACACACACACACACACACACACACACACACACACTCACACACACACACACACACACAGATGAGTAAATGCTGGCTGTGTATGGCAGATTAGATGTCTTCACACTAAAACAATATGCTTAATTAAGAAACTTGGAAGACAATACTTGACACAAAGCTCAGTAGAAAGATGAAACTATTTCATGTTACAGTCGTTTGATCTGCGGTGGACTGGTGCAGTCACGCCAGGCAAGCGGAGGACAGAACCGAGGGATGAAGGGGGATGGAGAGATAAAAGAGAAGAAGATGCAAGAGAGTGAATTGAGGAGATAGTAAAGAGAGACTCATTGGCCAAGTCCATAGCAGCTTTGCTTGTGTCTGAATGCAGGGCATGAACATCATAGGTGCACTTGCTAGGACAAATACAAACTCAAACACATAGAGAAACACACACACACACACACACACACACACACACACACACACACACACACACACACACACACACACACACACACACACACACACACACACACACACACACAAAAGGGAGAGCGAAAGAGAACAAAAGCGTTACACAGATACACTTCCAATTGCATGAAAATCCCACCAAATGAGTTTAACTCGATGATTTATTTGATCTCGTTGCTTGGCAGTAAAATTTGTGGACCACTTCATGGTTTTGATTACAAACAATTGGAAAAATGTCCCGTGGAAATTAAGCACGGGCAATTATGCAAATGCATGCTGTGTGTTCACAGGTCAGCTTTAAACCTTGCTTGGCTAGCAGATTTGGGTAAATTGCATCGGCTGCTCAACATTGGTGAGTGGGCCTAATCTCTGGGTCACATGTATCAGTGACTGTGCTAGCTATCACCTTGGTAACGCTTACATTACATAGCCTTTGTGACACTGTAACTGACGACGTATGAGAACAGGCTAGTTGCCTACTCTTTTCTTACACAACCCTAAAACTAAAACCCTAACACAAACAGCTCTTTGTTCTCCTCAGATGAAAATATGTATTAATAAAATACAGACACCGATCTGTTCTATGAGGGGTGGGAAGAGGATTTGCAGTTATAATTGAGGTTTGCCTCCTTTTTCTGCCAAAGGTAAGATGGTAACATGGAGACTGACTAATACAGAGGAGAGCAATATCAAGAAAAGACTGACTGAAAAGATTGAAACACACATTCCTAAGCCTACTTTATATAAGTACAAAGTCACATTTGTCTGTCCTAATAACCTACCATATTATGCTGTGCCTAGTAGTGTAATTATATTGTAGCAAGAGCTAAATGTGTGCCTGGCTTTGTATGTAAAACATAATCAGGAGAGTGGTTGCAAAATAAATCCAGTGATATAGCATAGCCAGAGAAATACATATATCAGAAACAAAGCTCAACACTGAATTCATTTCTCCTACATTTGGGAAGGTAGTATCAGTATAGCAGCACACCAACCTACCAACAACTGACAGTCACATGCAAATAAAGACGTGGTCAATGTGTCCGGTCTGTGTACCAAAATGTATAAATCGACAACCCACAGGGCACATATTATAGGATAGAGTGTGGTTGGTTATCCATCTGGTAGCACATTCGTCTGCAAGGCCACAGTTTGGACACTATGATTTGTTCAGCATGCTATGCGAAGCCGGAAGGGCCCACCTGGACATATTACATTCCAGCAGTCGGTGAGCAGAGGTGTGTTACTGTGTTTCCGGCTTTCACTTCTATTTCAGCATGTAGACCTTCTTTGACTGTCAGGACAGACCTTCAGAATCAACAGAATATCAGGAATCATTCTTGTAAACATTTGAGGAGGTTGAGGACAGCAGCAAAGATAGCAGGAATGGATTTTGGACCTTTTGTACAAACACCCGAGAAACCAAGCAAAAGCCTGTCGTCAGAGATAAGCTAGCCAAAGGGCTGGGATTGTTATTCCAAGCAGCCCTGGATGCCCGGGAGCAGTGTGACCATGAGGTTTGTGTGGTCATGTTTAATGCTCTTAGATCTGAGCACCGGAGCACTGACAGACAGCACCAGACACACTGGCCAGCGCGGGTAACGTCAAACGGTGCGTGATATTTACACTAATGCAATGTAGTGGAGTGTCAGCGGTACATTGCAACCGGCATGATTATATAACCAGCTTGCCGTCGATTCGGAATGGTGAATCGGTCTCCCGTCGAGGGGGTGAGCGGGGTGGGGGGTGGGGGCGACGAGTCGGACGGTGTTCGGCGTGGAGATTTGTGTCAGGGGCCGAGGTGTGATTAGTGTCAGCGGGGAAAGATGAGCGTGAGCGGGAGAGACTGCTGTCTGATTAGTGCCCCCATTATCCACTCCAGTCATGATGAGGGCAGAGACAGCCGCCCCGGAATGATGACACTTCAGTCTCGGCGGCGTCCGCGGCCGCATTAAGAATTTACGCTCCGCATGACCATCAATCTGCGCCATCGCTGCCTATCAAGTCCAATATTTAGTAGGCCTGATGAGGGCATTCATATTTTAGACGTGACCGTCCCTCATTACTTGACTGTGTTTTAAATATTTCAGTTATTACATATGTGACAAAAACAGCCTGGGTGGATACTGCTACGGGGAGGAGGGGTCTGAGTGTTGTCAGGTCTATGAGACTGTCCAAACCCCTTTAAATCGTGTCTTATTATCTTGACACTATCAGTGTTGATTTACATTGTAAATCATTTTGTTGCCACAATTTCAGATACACCTCATCGAAGCTTCCTTTCTTTTCTACAGCACACAGAAGAGGAGGTGTATGTGATGTCGGAGGCATTTATCCCGCCAGATCAGATGACAGTGAAATACATACAGATAGATTTAAATAGAAAAGTTTCAAAAAAGAGCAAGGAAGCAAGAAGTAGGAAGAAATTGGAAGGGAAAGGGAGAACCAAACAGAGACTGACAGGGGGTTATAAATCAACCACAGAGTGCACTTGTGTATGTGCTTTTGTAATGAGAGGAGCCGAGAGACCGGGGAGAAAGGGGAGATGCAGATAAAGGGGAAGGTTTGTAGTGTTTGTCGAGCCTCTGAGTGTGTGTGTGTGTGTGTGTGTGTGTGTGTGTGTGTGTGTGTGTGTGTGTGTGTGTGTGTGTGTGTGTGTGTGTGTGTGTGTGTGTGTGTGTGTGTGTGGGTGCGCGCGCGGAGGCCACACAGCTCGCCATGAGACGGAGCCCCTCTGGAGCATGGGAACACGCTCCTCTCCCGCTGTGGTCCTTTCTGGACAAGCCCACCTCAACAGCCCTTGGAGAAGCGTCCCACCCATCCACAATAGACCCAGTCTCTCCAGTCTCTCCTTCCCCCCCGGGCCTCTCCTCCCCTGGCCCTTCTCAGAGCCCGCCTCGGCCGTGGCCAGCCCCAGCCACTTTCCCAGAGCTCCTTGAGCGGCCCGCTGTCCCAGCACCTCGGCTACCACAATGGCCATAATCGGCTGCGAATTTCAATGTCCAGATTAAGGAGGCCAGGGCTCATCAAAGGAGGAACCCTTTGTGTCCATTCATCTCGCCCACTTGAGGGTTTTTAGAACCCCACACAGAGCTGAGGCTCGTCTGTGAGAACGGGAGTCCTCGGGCTTTTTTGGGAAGCCGATGGTGCGAATGGTCGTGGTGGTGGTGATGAGGGGTGGTGGCTGTTTTG
The DNA here is from genome assembly GCF_900700415.2 of Clupea harengus. Taxonomy (NCBI): domain Eukaryota; kingdom Metazoa; phylum Chordata; class Actinopteri; order Clupeiformes; family Clupeidae; genus Clupea; species Clupea harengus. The sequence continues at coordinate 30,594,551 of NC_045154.1, forward strand.
ACAAACCTCTTGCATCAACTACCGGGCCAGCAGGCTGATTATCTCCCCCCCAAGTCCAATTATGAAAATGCTTCAAGAATAGCTCTGGCCCTGGTAAAAAAAAAAAAGCCTCAAGCTGGAAGGGTGTGAATGGGGAGCTGACGTTTCCTGACCCCTCTGGGGTGTATGTGTGTGTGTGTGTGGGGACGGGACGGGACATTCACACATTTCTCTCCAAAAACATCCATCTTATTCAAAGTCCTTCGGAAGCCTTCTGAGCAGATACGCTTCTGAGGCCTCTGTGACGACTGTGAATGACTCTGAGCTTCACTGACTCAGCCACTGACGGGTTGAGAGGTGTCTGTGTGTGCCCAAATAACATATGTGTGTCTCTTTCTCATATTAGGTCATTTTGTTGATGTGATTGACTGTGGTGGTATTTTGGGCAAATCCTGTTAAATTATGAAAAAGGGGGGCCATGTCGCATTTCAATCTCATCTTGCAAATCAGACCATATCACAGACTCCGTCTCTCCACAGTCGATCCCCCGCAACCCCCACCCCCACCCCACCAAACCCAATTAAAACCTTCATCTTACATTCATTAAAATATTAAAGCCAGGATAAGATTCTCATCCATTCAATTAAGTACACTTCAGGCTTCACAGCACATCTCATTCCCCGGCAAAGTCCTTCTGGTCACTTTTTTTACAAAGAGGAACCCACTTACCCTTTGGGCTTCATTAGGTTATACGGAACCGTACTGTAACATTTGGACAAAGTAGTATGGTCAAAGCCATACAGTCTCCAAGGAGAGAGAGAGAGAGAGAGAGAGAGAGAGAGAGAGAGAGAGAGAGTGAGAGAGATTGAGAGAGAGAGAGAGGGAGAGGGAGAGAGAGAGAGAGAGGGAGAGAGAGAGAGAGAGAGAGAGAGAGAGAGAGAGAGAGAGAGAGAGAGGAGACAAGAGAAACTCTTCAACTGAATTATTTTTTAGCCACCTAACATGAGTGAAAAAATATGCATGCCATGAATCAGGACACTGGTCCAATCACTCTCTGGACAAGTATGTGGAATAATAAATCAAAGGAGTTCTGGAAAGTTCTGGAAAAGCTGCAAATCCTGGTGGATGGAGAAAGATTTGTGTGTTGTAACCACAGGTTTAAAAAAAAAAAACAAAAAAAAACAAGTGGTCATTTAAGATGGTCAGCATTCAGAAATGGCCTGTGGTAATCAACACCCACTGTGTTAAATATTGCAATTTAGCTCACTGTGAGAACTGTGAGCCGTCAGACTGCGCTCTTCCCTTCCTTTTGTTGTGATTACAGTTGGCCTAACACCGTCTGACATGGTGATATTTTTTTGTGACATCTCAACGTGGCAGGGTGAAAGCGCACGCGCCCTCCCTGCACGCGATGAATCATAGCCGAAAGTGACCAGCAAGGCATTAGACGCTGCTAAGGGTGACAGCTTTTCCTTCATCTTGATTGGTTGTTGATGGATGGCAGTCTGAGGGTCACAGATAATCGCTCAATGGCCTGCATCCTGCATGCTAACCCCTGTGAGATTTCGAGTGCCACAGAAAATCAAAGTGTGTGTGTGTATGAGAGAAAGAGAGAGAGAGAGGGAGAGAGTGTTTTCATCAGCTGAAGGTACATAACTGTGTGTGAATTATCCCAAGGCAACACATCTTGAATTTTGAATCTTACTGATAACTGATAAATGAAATGGCACACCAAATCATTGTTGGGCTTGTGAGTTGTAGGGTATGCTGTGTAGGGTGTAGCAGGCTTAACTGTGCAAATGTGTCACATCATTTGTAGCATATTAAAGTCTAACACAATTAGGGGGTTATTTTCACGATCAGGATATAACCTTGAGTCAATAACACAACAACTACATCAGTGTCTGTAATCAGTTGTTTTGATTAAATAATGCAGTTGAGTGGTATAAATGAATGGTGGAATAATGATTGATGGGCTGTTATCTAAAAATGGTCTTGCTGGTGCAGAGACAGAGCTCTGAGCCGAGAAGAACTTTTGTGTTGCATTGATGCATCTATCCAGACGGACCAGCACCTCACACTGCTGTTCAAGTAAACAGGAAATCGATGTGTGAGGTCATCCACACAGCAGTTGCCATGGCGATGCAGTTGAACTGGCCGGGTTTCATGACACAGATCTGGGTGTCCTCCCATGATCACGTCGAAAGATATCGGTCTCTCACTCAGGCATGTTGGACAGCAATGAGCAATGAGCTTGTGATAAAAGATACTATATATCTTTATTATACAGTAGTAGGCATGTTAAATGTGGAGTTAATGTTTCAGAATGAATCACACACCTCCCCCAAATCATTTATAATTTTTTTTTTGCCAAAATGTGGATATTTCCGTTTGCATAAGTGGTCTGTCACTTAATATGGACACAAGTACTTTAAGATCATACCAGATTCTCTTCTGAGGAATGAAAGTAGTTACTTGTTAAAATGACTGCAGGTATTCACAGGCTGAAATCAATATCCCAATGTGTGGCTTTTCCCTCCTCCACCAAATAATCTAATGACTATGATGGATTGTTGATGGTCTGAATTAGTTGTATGTCCTACATGGATCAATAAGCTTTTCAAGCTCCAGACATGGTGGCAACAACTATAACTTTCTATAAATGTTAACTGCGCATTTCAAAAAGCGATGATGATATGATAATTTAATGGGAGGTTTAAACCATAGTAATTGAACTTTGAAGCATGTTTAACTGAATATTTCGTTCAACTTACAAGTATATATATATGTATGCACATATCTGGGAGCCTGATTCTCCTTTATATATTAAGTGGCTAGATGTGCAGATTATATGAGTTAGGAATGTATGTGTTTGATGAAACAATAGCTTCGTCATGAAAATGTATGCAACAAGGTAACATAACACTGGATAGTACTTACTATTGCAGAGTCATCTGTTGTTGCCATTGTAGCCATTCCATTAAGTAGTCCAAAAGCCTAATTGTTTGTACTTTTAGAACTCCAGGTCTAACTCTTACCCAATCCCTAGTTCCAATGCCCTGGTCTCTGATCCTCTCAATGAAGCACTCTATCAATCATCCTTTTAACACCTTATCAATACTTGTGTCAGTGCGAAATTCATGTGAGCATCTCCTACTCGTCTGCATAGATCGCTTCTTTACTTTTCAGAACAGGTCAGTCAATCAATAAATATAGATTAGCCAATAAATGTCACCTTGGACTTAATCAGCATTGATATTTGTAATACCTCCAGGATGGACTTTTCTGAAATATTCACAACCTCTCTCTCTCTGTCCCCGTCTCTCTTTTTATGCTTTTTCCCCTGAAGCCTGAATTCATGTATGCCTATGATGCAGTTGTACTTCTGTACAATCATAGCAACATAAACACACACAATCCTTATTTGTTGATGCATGCAAATAAGTCAGGCAGTGTTTTGGTCATTGCCTGACAAAAGGTATAGACTGTCCCTTCGGCTGTGGCAGCTGCTACAGGCATCATCTTTCCTCTCTCCCATTGGCCATGGAATCCCCCCCTTCTTTCTCTCTCTCTCTCTCTCTCTCTCTCTCTGTGTCTCTCCTTTCTGTTCTGAAATTGTACTGCGGATGTGCGGATGAACGGTGCAAGATATTCAAATGAGATGACATCACTGGAGCACCAGCAGCAGCAGCAGCAGGAGCAGCAGCAGCGCCACCGGAACTGCTTCCCGCCACTTCTGACACTGTAACACCTTTCGAGCCGAGCGGCACGGCGTCGTGCATGGCGCGCAGACACCTGTCCCGTCTCGCCTCCGGTCCACGCAGCCGCTGCCGTGGGGCCTCGGCAGCCATCGCACGCTCAACATCACCCCGCTGCACTTTATATCACGTCAGCTGAAGTGAATGTATGGGGTCGTGTAGAGTGGTGCTGGAGAGCCATTACGGGCTCATATCTACATCCACTAGAAAAACCATTAAACAGTGCTGACTCTACTAGAAGGGTCGATGAGAGTGTATAATACACCACAGCGTTTGTAATATGCTCCCATGGATCACTGTCAATACAGGCTGTAGATCTTACGTCCCTGATAGCACATCAGTGCATTTGCAGTGTTTTATAATTCATATAATTGGTGATGATAATGTAAACGACAAGCATGTGAGAAGCATGTGGAATTAAGACAATGGAGGTCACCGTCTAATTCCATAGTAATTTCCTGAATACCCCCACATCATGAGTTCTCACAGCTATCCTTAAACTTCCATTGCATCTGCACGGTAGATTCATATGGCTATTTTTTTGCTGGCTTTTGTTCCTTGTTGTGCCAGAAATTAGAGGAAGAAGACCAGACATGAATGCTGGCAGTATTGGAGACGGTCCCTGTAGGACTGAAACTCACGGTTACCTCAAAGTCCCCCCTCAACTGACTTCAATAACTGAGTTCAATGAGAAAGATTTTCAATTTTTAACTGAGAACAAGTCCTGGCCCAGAGAACGAAAGAGAGAGACAGAGAGGGAGAGAAAAAAGGGGGAAAGAAAGAGCATTTGAACATTGCTAAGCGTGCATCAGTCTGGGAACTCAGGTGGAACCCAAATGAAAATGGAACAGGTGCACTGCAGATGATGGAGAAAAGCATTAGCAGAACTTTTTTGTTTTATCCCACCAGTATGTATCGCGGTTTGACAGTGTGGGCTTAGCATACATCAGTCTAGTGAAACATGCTGTGGCTCTCTGAATGGATTACTTTTAATAGAGTTTCTGTCTTATCTGAGATTTGTTAATCTAGGTTCTAATTTAACGTGTGACGCACCACTTATTTCAGTCATTTTCCCCCGCAAATCTGCAGTTTTGATGAATCCTATGATTGCTTTGATCCATTAATCTCCTTTGCAAATAAACAGGCTTGTTTCCATCTGAGCTCCTTTGCTGTGCTGCACTGTGTCCTGAGCTATTTCTCTTGTCCAAACAACCCTAACCTCTGTTTATTTTTGGGCCAGGCTCTGTAAAGCGCCTTGAGACAATTTGATTGTTTTGGAATCGAATTGAATTATTTTTAAACACAAGGATGCTAGAGCGTTCAGAGACAATGATTCTTCATTTTCGCTTATTGAACGCTGGGCTAAGAGAAATGCAAATAATGGGTGAAGTGGTTGCTCGTCCTCCATACATTTATTTGTGGTCAGTTCTAGTAGTTGCTGCCCATTCTAAATGGTATAGCAGTTCACACTTGAGCAGGAGACATGAGCATCGTTATATTGGAGTGGACATAAAGCGGATACACATTTATATGTCGAAAAATCACATGTGACAACCACAGGTCACAATGTGATTTAGTTTTTCGTAAGGTTTTACAAAAACAGGTGAAGAGGAGAGGAGGTGAGACCAGAACAGGCCAAAGGGATCAACTCTCTGCACTCCATGTGAGATAACCACCCCCCCCACTCTGCACCCCCCCCCCCCTTCCCCCTCCACATGAATGAATTAATGGACAATATGATGCATGGTTCTTATTACCCCATTGGGGTGTGCTGAAATCTAATCCATTAAGCAATATGCAAATGCAGCCATTTGTTTGGGAGAATGGGTCTGTAATGTCTACAACTGGCCCCTTAATCAAGCTATTGACTCCATGACTCCTAAACACCCAGTCCAGTCTTTGTAGAGGGATTTAGGAAGCGTCAGAGTGTCCCCAGTCTTAGATGACTTAAGGGGACTGTTGAGCACTGTTGTTTGTTTGTTTGTTTTGTTCAAACATGATGTCAACAGCTCATGGTAAAGTCTTTTTGAAATGTTTGTTTACACAGACAGAGTTGGTTGACATTTCTGTGACAAAATGTTCATAATTGCTCGCCATAATCAGAGACAGGAAAGATAAGTTGTCACAAGCTAAAGACCGTTCACTCTAACACTCTGATTGAAATAACTGTTCTAATTATAAGTTTCTGACCTATTTTCGTTCAGCACCCAGCAGCTACATTTGATGTTTTGTGGAGGAACCACAGGAACCCCCCTCCCCACCCGCACCACCCCGCCTGAGCTGGCATAGTTGAAAAGCAGCTTCTCTAATTTGTTTTTACACTTATCTCATTTCATGCCCTGTTTTGTTCACCTTTGCTGAACCCGGTGTCACCCCCGTTGTGATAAAGCGCAAGGTGGCATGCGGGCGTGAAGTTGGGCTAATGCGACTCCGTTTGCCTTTTTTAACGAACTAATCTACCGCTGCTGTGGCATCTGCAGCAGAGCTGCGGCCTGTCTTTAAGCCCGTGGCACACGCCGGGCGCTATCGGCCCCAGACGACCCACAGGAGACGTGGAGTCGTGGTCACGGCCACGGCACTGGGTCATTGGACTACCGCAGAGGAACCACAGATACGCCACAGCCAGGTTATGTAACCACGCGGAGAGGAGAGCGGGCGACTTCAGGTGCTGTGTGCCGATATGGTTGTGTGGCAACGACACCCAGTGAGGCGAAAGAAAGTTTCTGTGTGAACAGTGGTTTGCCCCCGGAGCACAACTGCTTCCTGTGTGTTTCCTGCAAAGGGCCTGATACGAACGCCACATGCTGCACCTGAATCCTGGTGAATTAATGAACATGTGATCCTTCACCACCCCTCTCTCAGTGTGTCTCTTTGTCTCAGCGTGAATACTGGTTTCTCTTTTTAGTCATTTATTTTCCGCTGTATTTTCCATTTTCCTCCTCGCAGGCATCGCACGCTCTTCATATTTATTCCAAATCACTTTTCATTTGCTAATTACGTGGCTCAACATCAGACAAATCAATGTGAATATTCATTATCTGTATAAATAAATAAAGCCTTTCATGAGGAGAACGGCTTGGTTTGCTGTGACCCTGGGCTGATTGTCTTGAGCCATTAGGCTGAACCTGGCCTGACCCCGCCACACGCGTTCTGTGTATGGTGATTTCACATTAATGAACAACGGGAGGCAATCAGGGGCCCCAGCCTTTGGGATAGGGAGATAGCAACCTCTGTGATGTACTAAAAACCACTAGAGCCACGCAGCTGCGCTTCTATTATCTAGCACTCTCACTGGCAGTAATGGGAGTCTGTTAGCCCCTTTGGCCCGTTGTTGTATTTAAATAGGAAAGCACTCGAGGGCCCGTGTTTTGTCTTGAAGGCTGAGCGGACGCTAATGTGATTTAGCAGATACCACAAGTGAGTCTTTTTCCTATCGAGTGCCCTTTCATGTTTGTGATATGAATGGATGAATGGTTTGTGTGTGGCACACGATGAGAGTCGAGGCAGGGATCTTGCGTGGCTGCAGGTGTTGCTGTTTGTCTAAGCCTATCCAGGGCTTGCTAGCTATTGTCACAATCCTTGTAGTAGCACTTTTTTTTTTTTTTTCAATACTTATCACACAAATGAAAGCACCTTCATGTTGTATATCGGAATATGGCCAATGGTGCCTACATAATTGATAAGACTAAATACCACTCTTCGACCTTCACCAATACTGAAAATAATTATTTACTATATTGTGGTTTGAAATCAAACTAAAGAAACATTTGCAAAGACCACCAGTATTGAAAGTCTCTCCAGTGGCATTGCATTCAAAGCACTCTCTTGCTGTAAGTATATACATGCATACACAGTGACTGACAGTATGGGCATCTTCTTTCTTTTGACCGTTTGCACTTTTCCATCAATCCACTGACTCCATGGCCATTGTGACAATGGTCAGCTGTCATTAGCTGCTTTGTTAAGCTAATTTAATGAATACACACATATATATATATATATACAGTATATATACAGTATATAATTACACTAATATGTTGTCTTTGGTTTTTGGCGACCCTGAATCCTGTGAGATTGATGGGCAGATATTGACCTCATCCATCGTATGATAAATCCTTCTCCTCAGAGGCGTGTGCCATAAAGGGTAATGTATGCCATACAGAATTCTGAGTGGTCTCTTCCCACACTCTAAGCTTTTGAAAGACACTCTCCTTGAAGAGAATACATTTCTGTTATTTGCTCTGGTGATAAGTCATGCTGCATCAGAGCTTAGCCGTAATGGTCAGTGTATCACACAGGGACATGTGACACAACACTCACTGGAGTGAAAAGATGTGATTGATGCACACAAGATGGTTTCATTTAGGCTGCCTTTTTCAAGTCCAGGCTCGTTCTCCTAGCCTGGCTATTGAGACCCAGGGTTTATCTTGGTTTGGCCGTTGTGGAGGATAACAAATTCGCTGGGTGTTCGTCTGCTTTACCACGGGCACCCGATAAGCCACCGCGGCCTTGTCAATCTTCCCCTTCCTCTTTCTGCCAAATAATCTAAATTGGATCAGCTGCAGACAGCGATACCAGAACAGCCTGACAGGGCCGAACGCCCCAAACATCCCTCCTAATCGATTAATAATGCCTGACGATAACTATTCCACCTCTAAGCTCCTCTGGCTGGAGGTGTAGGAAAGGAGAGAAGATCCAAAGGAGACACTTCAAGGACGGAGAGGCTCCCCTGAACAAGCTGCTAAGAAGATCGCCTACCAATGAAACTGCTTCGAGCAAGGCCAGTCACATCTGGAGGGCAATGTACATGGATGGGAATGTTAAATTATTCAGAAAAAACAACAGTCGAGAGAAAATGCAAGCGACTATCTTCACTCCCAGTAAAGAGCGGTGGAAGAGCGGCGGAAACCGACACTATCAGATGCAGTTTGATGCACAAAAGATTTATTAGTGTGTGCAGCGCCATGGTATCGGGGTCCAGGCATCCCGGAACGCTGTCAGTCTCAGTTTCGCGCCAGAGGAGATAGAGCCAGAGCCAGCACAAGGCGGAAAGAAAAGAGGCTGTTCGGCAGGAGGACTTCCGCAGGATGAATGAGGAGGCTGCGAGGGCCAGGCCATGCCTCGACTCGATAAGAAAAAAGAAAAAAAGCCTGTTCTCACACCAAGACTGGGGACAGATCAGCGTGACACAAAAAAAGGATGGCTTTAACCAACTCAATTAAGTTTCCCCCTCAACTTCCCCCAGACCAGTAAAAATTCCCCTGGATGCACCTCAAACAGCTCTCAGCCCATTCTCTCCTCTTTCCACTCCGTCAATGGTCCATATATAGCTCAGCGGAACGGTGACTGAGAACCCTGTCAGTCACACTTCTTGAAATAAAACTTTCTAAAGTGTCTTTTTCCCCCTCTCTGAAGTCAGATTCCAGAATATTTTTTGAGTCTGTGAACTCTGAAACACTAATATGTACAGAGAAGTGCTGCAGTGAAATTCAGATTTTCATACATAAACACAGAGCATAAACACAGTTTCCCTCAGATGTCCTACAGCTTTTACTCGCGGGCGTATGAGTGATGGGCTCCCATGGCTCAACATTGTATTGCCACACTGATGTGCATTAGTCATCAGGCAAATCAGAAATGTCACTTTCAGATGTACACCCCCCCCCCAATCCCCTAGCACTAGTACAGCACACAGCAGTAGGCACTAAGCGCTTCTGGGGGACAATTGTTCTTAACAGTTTTTGGGTACTGCAGGTGAAATATGCTAAGGACAGCTAATATTCAAATGGTGACCTTTCTCACAGTGTGCCGGGAAAATAATGGAAGGGCAAATGTCCTTTATGTTCTCCCCCCGCTTCCTGAAGCGAGGACTTTTTAAAATTGCTATTGCAGATTCTTTCCAAAGGAGTGCTGAGGCAAGATAGCCAGTCAGCTGACACTTCCCAGTACCTTTTTTTTTTCCCGGGAGACAGACCCTTTTTGTGTTGTCCTCCATGAGTTTTTCCAAATGTCCAACACAAGAACAGAATCCTCTCAGAGCTCCTTCTGCCTCGCCGCCTCCTGCCTGCACGGCTGTGACAAATCCTCTCAGGTAGGGACCTTATCAGGGAGCGTCCGCAATGCCAGCTCACCTGGTTGTCATGGTCCCACCACCCTGGCACATTACCAGTATCACTGCCCTGCGGAAAAAGAAAGGGTTTGGAATAGTTTCAGTGTTTCCCCTAACAGCGAGAGTGGCGTGAATGAAGCGCTAACATGGCTAACATGCTGTAGCTAGTGTCTCTAAATGATTGCCTGGTGGGCAACAACCTGTCATGCTCTGAATTGGCTTGTTGAGGGGGCCCTGAGCAGAAGATGTGGAGGTGGGTGGAAATGATGGCAGGGGCTCATAGCGCGTCATTCAGAATGGGAGGAGGCAGCAGCGTAACATAATTGCGATTCCCCCCGGTGCAAATATTTTCTTCTTGCCCCAACCCCCCACCACCCTCGCCCTGACACAAGTGCACATGCTTGTGTGCGCACACATGCGCCGACTCATACACACTCACAACCACTCCAGACAATTGCAAAGCAGACAGTTGCTATGTCACCATAGAGGCTCACCATGCAACTCCCATCCTGCAATCCAGCAGGTGCTGTTGGTGATGATGATCAAAAGCTGGCCGAAACGTCAACTTTATAAATGCTAATCTAACCCTGGACTCAAACCACCACAGTCTAATATCTCCAACTACCAAACATCCGAAAAAGCTTTAGCCAGCCTAACCTAAGAAATCAACACAAAGGAAGCTACCACAGTATGTCGATAAGCAGCATCTACAAATAGTTATCAAGAAAAGCACAGCAACTCATTAAAGGTCTACATAGTTGTATGAATGGACGGATGATAGCATCAGATCACACGATCACATGCATTTAAATGTATCATTCATCATCAATGCCACAGTGGCCAAATGTTATCGCAGACACAGATTACAGTAGGTGCGTATTTTCCAAAATATGAGAGGTAATTGCTTTATAATGAAATCCTTAATCTCACTCCGTAACAAAGAGAAACCTATAGTCACCCACCAGAAGTTCATCCTATGGGCCTTGTCTCAGAAAAGTAATTAACAACACCTGGCTCTGCTGTTTAAGAGTATAACGATCAAATCCACGGGGTCTTTCTTGTCCCATGTTAAGACTTTAACAACTTGAGCTTAGCAGTAGACCCATCCTGTTCTCTTTTTTTCCTTCCTCTTGCTAAACATCATTTATGCTGCTGACTTATCGTCCATTTGCTGAAGAACACTTGATTATTGCTGAAAGGTTGAACCACTGAGAAAAAAAAATACATTACGACATCCACACAAGTTATTACACATGACACAGAGCAAGGTCATTGGGACAAACAAATTAGCATTTCCCAGCAAGCTTTTTTCCCTCATAACTTCTGAGAAGAAAGCCACCAAATGAAATACATGGTGGGTAGAAATAATAGTTATCATGTTTGGGAACATTTCAATAAGTTAAATTAAAAAATTAAAAAAACATAACAATAGGCTATGACTCAAACCCATAAGTGTTATATACACGGTGGGGAGGTAGTATATAAAGCTCTATTCTAGCTCTCATTAACGCTCTCATTTACCGTTCTGATATCAACGAGAGGTGATTTCCTCTGCAGGTCTAAATTATCTAATTTTTCTGCTTATATCCGCTTTTTTTGACCACCTGTTACCATCTACTTTTATATCTACCCATATCTGGTGATAGTCATGCTGCATCAGAGCTTAGCTGTAATGGTCAGTGTATCACACACAGGGACATGTGAGAAACACTCACTGGACTGAAAAGATGTGATTGATGCACACACGATGGTTTCATTTAGGCTGCCAGATCAACTACCCATATCCCATACCTGTGTTTACGCTTGCATTTGAATCAACCCCAATCAACCCGCATGCGCACAAGAGAAAGTGAACAACCTCGGCAGGTGTCCACTGGCCTGAGCCTTCATCCTCCATTTCACTTTCCGCGGGTTTGCCAGTTGTGCACGTGAAAGTAACAAAAGGCAGAAAAGTATAAATTCGTTGCATTTTCAGTAAGGTGCGAGTCGCAAAAGACAGGGGTTATCCGAACTCTCCGTTTGGATGACAGTCGCATTGTCAGATATCCGATTAATATGGGCTTTCCCCCCCCACATATGATTATGAATGAGGCCCAAAATGGATCTGAGATTATCCGGTTCCATGTGCTTTTAATGTTCCATGTTCCTGTTTAAACGTTCATAATACATATTCGATTTGTGCCGCATGTGAGCAAAAAGTCGGAATTAGGTCACGTTTACCAGGCGGTGTAAACGAAGCCTAAAGACTGCGTGATGTGGACAGCTTGCAAGAGGGCCCACCCACAATAGCAAGGCAGCGAAGAATCACCTCCCCATGTGGGCTCCGGCTAGCCCCCGGGCGCTGGCGAACCGGCCACATCGCCAACAGTCACTTCAGTGGGTGAGTGGCAGGGTGTTCGTCCACCACATTGTTCAGACGAGTATCTTTTGTACACTGGGAGATAAATGGCAAACATGTTTGAGATGATGCCACTGTTCCGTAGGATCACAATAGTTTGCATTTCATATCCTGCTTAAACGACTCCACAGTAAACATTAAATCCCCATAAAAATCACCGATTAACTCTTAATCAGTCAGCCACAAAATGTCCTCAAAAATATTCATGGGAAAACTTGGACCTGAACACTTCCTCACGACTCAAACATTTGTTACTGAAAAAGGGGGCACTAAGCTCAGGTCAGTTTGCTCGCCTAATCCATCACGGCCAGCTCTGGTGGCGCCTTCCACGCACACGCGCAAGCGAGGTTTCCCGCCCCTCCCGTTCCACTCCATCACTCACCTAAGATGGCATTAGCCCCAGCCCTGATTACCCCGGAGCTCATCTGCATGCCATTTTCCTCCCGCGTTCGGCTCCACTGTCTTTAATGGGACTTCAGCAGGTGTGGCTGGAAGGGCTTCGGAGATTCGTCCTCTGGCTCTGGCTCCGACTGCCCCGCGCTGAGGTCGCTTCAGTACCTCTGCACTTGATGCAGTGCCACAGTGACCAAACCAACACATTTTTGGGCATTTTCCATATTTTAAGAAACTGTTACGAATGGCTATGAAGGTGAGGACATCATTATCTGCAAAAAGAATAATACATCCTGCTTATAATAATAGAGCGCCCTGCTTTAGTGATTAAGAAAGCAATGAAGAAAGTTGTTCTCAAATAAAAATTGGAATTTCTAAATAGATTTCCTACATTTTCCTAAATTTCACCCATTTCCCACATTCTACTGCCTCACAGCTTAATGCAAATCAATATCCCCCTCAGAGGAGTGCTGTATTTACCTAAAATGTTTAATGGACAGCATGATTTTACATATCTGGAGCTAGCCTCCAGGACCTGTGCCTGCTGCTAACAAACTGATGCCATTTCACAGTTTAACACTTGCCTGGAATCATCTTAAAAACAACAGATGTATCACTTGTGCAACATGCGCCACTCATATTAGCCATCGAGGTGTTTTGCTAATGGTTACTGGCACCCGAAAAGAGGACACATCCTCTTGAGTGTATGTGTGCGTGCGCGTGTGTGTGTGCGCGTGTGTGTCTGTGTGTCTGTGACTGTGTGTCTGTGTGTGATTAAGCGTGAGGTTTTGCCGCTCTACATGCACCTGTGGGTGTACATATATACTGGTATGTGCATGTATATGTGTATATATGTCTGTGTGCATGTGTGTGTTCAGACAAATGTGCACACACATGTGTGCGGGTGTATAATCTGTTCTAAAATGACAGGCATTATGGGTTTCTGGTTCCCAGAATTAGCATGGCTGAAAATGCAACCCCCCCTCCCCCCCTCCCCTCATCCCATCAAGTCCTCATAACGTTCTATGTTCGCCAGCCAAGGCCGGGCTACAATTGGGCAATTACTGCTTTTAGCTTCCAGCTCGCTCCTTTTATTTCCATTTTAATGAATATGTATTGACGCTTGGCGGCAAGGCTGGAGATTCGAGAAGGAGCTCTGAGCCAAAAAAAAAAAAGAAAGAAAAAAAAAAACGTTTGGAGAGGAGCATTGGGGATTTATTTTTGGTCTCTTTGAGCTAGCCATGCATTCTGAGACATTTAGGGCACAATAGGCTGCCCACCTTCTCTGTGTTAGTTGTCTTACAGTTGAACCGGTCCCTTCAGCCCACACCCCCCTCCACCCCCCAAAATACCATTATTAGCGCATGCGAAAAAATAAATATTTATGAATATCAGCAAATTACAAAGATTTTCATACTTTAATGCTGAATAATTGATGTGGATAAGTGCTTTGGCAGTCGTAGATTAGAGTCTATTTTGATAAGAAGCCGTTTCAAAATCAGATTAAGAATGAATCATACTAATTGTACGGATGTGTTGCTAGCTTTATTTTGCAACAGGTCTCCACACATGCTTGGAAACAGCTCGACTGTAACCTTATAGATCTGTTAAAAGTGTACAGAAATGGGCCTACGTGTCTCCTTATGAAGTGAGGAACACAGAAGTTGAGCTGTCACAGTAGCTATGTCATCCACTCTCTGTTTGAGGAGAGTGAAAAAAGAGTAAACCCTTGAAATTTCAAATAATGGTCGTCTTGAGAAGGGGGGGTCAATGGTAGTTGGGGGGGGGGGGGTCTTCAATTGTAGTTGCATGTGAATTATATTGGGTTGGTGGATTGAAGTCACGCAGTGGACTTGCTTTTTTACAAACAGACAAAATGCTCACAACAGCATCCCCTACTGGTCTTGCATTGAAATAGGAACTGTAATGCAGGTACACACATATGTAAGACTCATGTAAACACAAATGTAAGATTAGAGTTTGGTCTAAAATATCAACTCTTTGTGTTTTATTGGTTAATTTTTGGATTCTCAATTGTACAGTTGTAGTTGAGACTGTAGTGGCTTGTCAATCCGTATCAGCCATATTTATCAGAATACACAACTTCTAGCCATTGAGCTATGCAGACTGTCTCTGTGTTTTCCTCCGAATCCTTACACGTCCCTCATCCTTTTCAGTTGTTCCTTGTCCTTTCTGTTCTTCACAACAGCTGAAATGATGAGAAAGAGAGAGGGGGAGAGAGACAGGGAGATTTCAAATCCTCAATCTTTGAGTCCTCATTCTCTGAATTCTTATTGGTTGTGTCCTTATCCCTTTGGAGCATAGCAACGCACCCTTTGACAAGCTGCTCAATGGAGGCAGTGTAACACAATATGGGGCAAAAAAAAAGAACACAGCTCAAGAAGGTGTTTATTAGTTAGCCCGTGAACAGTGTAGAAGCAGTATAGGGACTGTTGAAAGGCCTTTACAGAGGTATTGCAAAGAGAGGGAGACTTGGAATGCCTGTTATTCTATGGCTAATGGCTGTGTGGAATTTTCTCCCATGTGAAAAGCCGAGGGGTTACCAGTCCTGCCACAAGAGGGCAGTGCTGATTCACTTTATTCCCTCTCCACAGTATCATCACGACCAAATGGATGGGTGGGGCCCTAAGCAGCCGTGCCCAGTTTTGGACCAGTCAAAACAATATTCAACCTGAACAGATGCTCAGTCCTTAGACTTTGCATTGAAGAGCTTCTAAGATACTGTTACATTAGATACTGTTAAGATAGACCTCTGAGCACAGTCATATTGACTCTCCTTCAGATGTATTTTCTCTCTTTCACTGTGCTGTAGTACTCATTGCACATGCCCCAGGCAGAGAGAGAGAGAGAGAGAGAGAGAGAGAGAGAGAGAGATAGTGGAAGAGAGGGGGGAAGAGAGAGAGAGAGAGAGAGAGAGAGAGAGACAGAACAGGGGCTCGTCTCTGGAGTGCTCTCCCCGAGTCTCCTCTTTCAGGCGTCTTTGCGATGGGGCATTAGTATTCCAGGCACACGCCTTTTTCTTTTTCTATTGCCTCAACTCAACTTCACTAGATGGGGGGAAAAAAAATAAAATCAAGTGTAACTGCAGTCAGCATCTACAGGCATGATTTGAAGAAAAAAAATGGATGGTAGAGCACGCAGACCTGTTCCAAGGCAGTGCTGCTGCCACTCGGGGGGGGGGACTGCGCATGGCTGAGAGACTCCCCTGTGCCTCGCCTGGTGAGGGTCCACACCGGTCCTACCAGATGGAGAAACAGGGAGATAATATGTGGGGTCTCTTTCATAGCTGGGGCTCCCTAAGGGGGGGGGGATAACTGCAGGCATGTGATGCTGCTGCCCTGCTTGTGTCTTCGGGTTGAGGGGAGTAGGGGAGGTTGGGTGTGTGTGGGGGCAGAGGGGACATGAGCAATGGTGTCTCGCTCGCGTGTGCTGTCTGTCTTCGGGGTGCCTCCCTTTGGCGCCCGACACACTCCTCCATATCCTTAGTGGTGCAGATGAGCGCAGATGTATAAATCCAAAATGGAACCGATGACACACACCTCCTGAATCGCATGTCTGTGCATGTGCGTGTGTGTGTGTGTGTGAGCGAGTCTGTGGTTTGCATTAGGGCGGGCAGCACACCGCGTGTCCACACCTTGTACAACTTATGAAATGTGATGCGCCTGCACGCGGTCTGACTGCATGCCAGGGTATTTATCTCGTTAATACACACATCTGCAGATATATGGTCCTTGTGAATATCTTAAAGAACATGTCCACACATACTGTGGTTTAGGAAATATGGCGTCATTGGAGGAGTGTGGGATTCATATTATGCATTCACTTGTTGAGCACATAAGAACTGTCAAACTATATAATCACATACACATATGAATTCACAACTTGTGCATAAACGTAACCATGCACACATTAAACCCACATACAAATCCACACATAGCACATATTTAAGACTCATGGTGAAGTGGCCATGGGGACATACACACTTACACACACTCACACACACATACACACCCTTACATATACACACCTCCATACATACAAATCCACCCCCAGTATTCATACACACCCTTGGCAAAGCAGTGCAACAGGTACACACTCACATACACACACAAATGCATGCGTATTCAATTGCAAATGTGCAAACACTGTGAATGTCTGTACCCCCCGTACCCCCCCCCCCCCCCCCCCCCGTATCTGTTGTGAAGGTCACATGAGATTGATGGGCGCCGTATCTGCTGTCGTGATGCCAGATTCATGGTCAGGCTGATCCCCACCCAGACCCAGACACCTCCCCAGACGCCGGAGCCATCTCTGAGGGAGGAAGCCTGCCGGTCCAGGGGCACACTGTAAGCTCTCCACAGCTGCCCTCCCTGATTTAGGAGCAGTAAAGAGGGAACGCAACTGTACATGCGATTTATGGCACAGTGTTTTTTTTGTGTTGGACCCCCAACTCTTCCTTACACCTCTCTGCACCTTTTCTGTCTCCTCAGGACTCTTCTCCTCTCCACTGCAACGCCTCGATTTCTCTTACCATTCCGTAAAGGTTCCACAAACCTGGCCATGTATGTATTTCACTTGGCTGTTGTGTAGGTGTTTCATTATTGTATTTGTTCAAAAAAGTATGAGAGTATGAGTTATGTTCACTTTGTTTTTGTTAAGGAGTCTCACACCAAGGTCTTTGTCTCGCTGTCTCACTCGCTCGCACCAAAAGTTTTCAATCTTAGATTTCATCACGGGAAACAGAAGGATAACATTCTTGTGTAAAGCCAGAACTTTAAACAGCTTGCATTAAAAGTGAAGTTCACCCAAATCACCCAAGTCTGTAAATATTTGTTCTTTTAAAGACAAATGCTGTGTTAGCGATGAGCGACTTCCATTCATTACAGCTCTGTTTATGTAGCAGAATGCTGAAGGTTAGCCATAGATGAATTGGAGTCAATAGCCACTATTTTTTACATGCAACACAGAACGCTAATGTTCCCTGTAGATCTATTTAAATTTTGAAGCAGCATTGTAATTTTTTTAGTCACCCCCTCTGTTTTGTCTGATTGTCTCTTAATTGTATTTTCTCAGTCCTTCTAAAATGCCTACATAATACAAATTGAGCCAAATTGTAGCATTAGACATTGATTCCATTATTTCTCTGGCTCTCCACTTGGCTCTATAATGTGTCCATGCTTCACTGATGATTTCCCACCTCATGCTTTAAATGTGTTTAGATGACTAGATAAACTCTGGCACAAATCTTGCTTATTCAGACCATTTTCTATTTTACCCATCAAAGCAACTCTCAGCAGTTTGAGCTATAATCGGTCTCCAGCCTTATCGAATGGAAAAGCTTGACCCCTCCAGTGTTTAATAAACCCCCTTCTTGTGTATGCAAAGACTTTTGCTGTCTTCTCCCTTTAATGATTCAGCCAAATTAATTTCACTCACAGCTTGCTTTAAGTTTGTTATGTTTATGGTAATTATAGTTCTCACATGCTGACCGGTGCTTAAAGCTATAGTGTGTTTTTTGTTGTTGGTATGGTAAAAAAACATTGGCTCAAAAGCACTGGCAAACTAAATTGTTAAAAGACTGTAAGTTATGTGTAAAGAGATCAATGACACACTCTGCATACAAATTATGCAGAAAGTTTTCACTTATTTTGTTGAGTTGGTATATATATATATATATATGTGTGTGTGTGTGTGCATGAAAAACAGACTTCCATTTCCATGTCATATTGTCTGTCATTCATAAAATTGGTGAGGTGTTCATGCCAGATCAATGTTTGCACTCTAACGTTCAAACTGAAATCAATTTGGTTGAAGACCTACTACCTGTTTTTATGTATAGTATAGAAGTATAGAAGTGTCAGAAGTCAGAGTTGGTCAGAAATTGGTTGGTTCAGTAACAGTAATGACGGTATTTGATACAGAAAGAGTAATTTAATAGAGTAGCAGTAATTATAGAGTAACAGCTTTGATGTTTCATGTTTTTAAAGTTCGACAGTTAGACACTGAAGTTTACTATCCAGAATTTTTCTATCCAGATGGTGTCATTTGAGGAATATCAAAAAGTGCTAAATAGTTGGATATTATGGTCTTTTACTTGGGTGTCATTAGTTCTAAAATGTGTTAGGTATTTTATCCCTGTAACTGTAATTTCAAAACAAAACGTGAAGCCAAATAAGAAACTGGTGTGAATATAATTTCATCCCAAATTCCTCTGGCAATGTGAACACAGAGGAGAAGACAAAAAAAAAAAAAAAAAAACAAGGCTGACTGCAGTCAGTTTTTTATTGCACGCACAACTCACAGCAACACACACGTGTTATATATGGAGGCGACCAGGACACACTACACACTACACACACGCACACGCAGGCCTGAGGTCGCCGTGAATTTTTTCTCTGCCTTTAACCCATCCCGGATCGTCCCTCCTCCAGGATTCTCCAGGAGCAGTGGGCAGCTTCTCAGCGCCCGGGGACCAAGTGAACCGTCGGTCTCGGTCAGGGACGGACAGGATTGTTCTGTTCTTTTTGACGAGACAAAAGAAGCTGATTCTTCAAATGGAATCCTTTTGGTCCTCCATTGTTGGCTTCGTAATGAGTTTCCAGGTCCATTAGATCGAATCGATAAGAAAGTTGAATACGTACGTCTCTCTCTAATAGGACCACGCTGACCCTTTAATTGCGTCAGCATCCCTGCTTTCAATTACACGCTGGATGATTTCCATGTGTGCGCCGGTAATTGGGACGGCGCAGACTGTTGGGATGGAGTCGTGCTGCGTTACTGTCAGAGAGCTTTTCCTTCATAAGCCCTCAGGCTGATGCCAACATAACACACACACGCACACACACACACACACACACACACACACTTGACACTTGGCGCAGTGTGTTTTTTATATCAGCCTCTAAAAGTAAAAAATGTGGCTCTTTTATCGTAATGAGGAGAGGCAGGCTGTAAACCATGAGAGACACAGCTGCAGGGCTGGGCTTTGTGGCGTGGTACTCCTGTGTGAGTCCTCCGCCATGGAGGTTGCTCACGGAAACCACTTGCCAAGATGCCTCCGTGAGGTGTGAATGTGATTGGTCAAGGTGAACGGACACCTTTGACCGTGGCGGTGGGCTGTTTACGAGGCAGTTGGCGCAGGGTGCAGGTCATCTGTACAAACACGCCTGTACAAACACACGCGCACACACACACACACACACACACACACACACACACACACACACACACACACACACACACACTGCCTTTGAAATCTACTACTGGCAGTGTTCGTCACTGACTTTGATTTGGACATAGTGAGGGTGGTTACGGGAGATAAGCTTTAGCAACATGCTGTGTAGTATTTATGAAAACAAAAAAAGACAGAGAACAGAAAGGCATAGAAAAACACGGATACATAAGGAGCCAGTGAGGGAGAAAGAGTTCAGAGTCTGGACAAGCCGAGCAGAGACACAGCTGACCCCCTGGGCGTCCTGACCTGGGAACCTCCTCCATCTTCGTAATGTCAGCGAGCGTGGGGAGAAATGGGGGGGGGGGTTTGGGGGGTCATGCAGCAGAAATCCTCCCCTCCGATTCAACCGCCACATGAGTTTGGCCGAAGCAAAGTTGTTTTTTACTCGTCAGGCGAGGACGGAAAAGCCGGGCTACTCAGGCCGGTGACGGGTGTTTTCTTTGAGTCGGATGTCAGTGTCAGTGTTTGCGCAGCGCGTTCATCCCCATTCGATTTCCTCCTCTGCATGCTGTCTGGCTGGTTGTGCCATGTATGAAAACACCAGTTTTGGGAGAGGATCTGAGTGTCCTTTTTTCCCTCTTCCTTCCCTCTCTCTCTCTCTCCCTCTCTCTCTCTGTTCATCACTTCTTCCTTCGTCTGTCCTGACGTGGACCCTGAAACAAATAAAACGGTCCTGTTTGGTTTGGCTGTGGAGCTGGTCAGAGAAATGTGTGTGGGTTCAGTTGATATGAACACAGACATGCACACACATGCACACACACAAAAATATGTGTGAAGCAGTGAAACTTCACAGGCAAAGATAAGATATAGCCTGTGAAAAGCTGTAAAGCAGTGTGTTTCGACATCAGATGTGTGTAATTGATTTTTCTGTTACTGTTATGTGTGCATGCTTAGACAGAATATGATGAATATGATTCAGCATTTGGAAGCATTCTTGGTTTCAGATCAAGTAAAGGTTGATTACAAATTACAAATGTAATTAGTGTTGATGAGCGAGAGACAGATGGACAGCCAGACACAGAGAGAGGGTGAGAGAGAGAAGGGGAAGAAAGAGAGAAAAAGCTGTTTGACATTTGAAAGCCCTTTATTGAACCGTCACATGGATCAAGGTCTGTTAATAAGGCTACTATGACGCCATATCCCAGCTACACTCACATCATGGTAAAGGAGCACTAAGTACACAAACACATATGACCAGGTGAACAAAAGACCACCATCATTATCAACTAACAACAGACCTTTGTCTCCACACCATGTGTGTGAAAGGAGTCAGATATTGGCAGTGACTAGGAAAAAGGCATATTCAACTCTGACACACAGACAGAGAGAAAGGGAGAGATGAAAGATTCAAATGTACATTGGGGCTGTCTGGTCTGGGCTTGAGAGTATGTGTGTGTGCGTGCGCGTGTCTGATGTGTTTGTGTCTGTGTGTGTGTGTGTGTGTGTGTGTGTGTGCGTGTAAGTGTGTGTAGGTGTGAGAAAGAGGGTGAGAATGAGAGATATCTCCAGGTGTGTTTATCGATCAAATCTTACAGCCGACACCAACAAAGCCTGACCTTTAGTAACCTGGTATTTTATACAAGCTTTTTAACCATCACTACATCAAAGGGTCCCCATCTTCCTCCCTCCCGCCCTCCTTCTCTCTGTTCTGCTTGCCTTCTTTATGCTTCTCCTTCCTTTGGGTGACTAGCAGGAGGTTTACATCAAATATGTAGACAGTTTTAAACACGGCAATCTGATTAAACATAGCTTAGGAGACTGATGACCGCTGAAGACACACACGCCCCTTGAGAACAAGCAACAGTTTTGGTGTGTGTGCCTTCATGTGTGTGTCTATGCCTGCATGTGTGTGTGTGCATGCACATACTATGCCTGCATGTGTGTGTGTTTGTGTGTGTGCACATGTGTGTGCCTAATTTGCCATCTGGTAATATGAAAAGTGTAAACATATCTTGATCTTGCTTTTGCTAGATGTGATCTTATGTTTATATTACTACAAAATCTGTGTGATTCTCATGAAGCACAAAAAGTATAGTGCACATTGCATATACAGATCTAGACAGTCATATTTGTTTGGTGCGTGCGTGCGTGTGTGTGTGTGAGAGAGATATCTGCCTAGTAAAAGGAAATATTGACTAAAGTATTAACTAAAAGCCAAATTGTAAATCTGTTTTTCAGATTAGGTTTTGTCATTGTGCAAGTTATCACATATTCCTTATTCGATCATATTCACTCATATTCCATCATCTTTGTTGTTTTAAATTAATAGATGAAATACTTTATGACCATTTTGGCAAATCTTTTAGGGTTTTCGGATAAAACTGCAACAAACGTACACAGCTTCAGACTGTTTTAAAGACCTAAAGACCTTTCACTAATTAACCAACCAACCATTTAACATAAAGGTTACTTTCTCTCTCTCTCTCTCTCTCTCTCTCTCTCTCTCTCTCTCTCTCTCTCTCCGTCTCTGTGTGTGTGTGTGTGTGTATGTGTGTGTGTGTGTGTGTGTGTGTGTGTCTGATGATTGTGTGTGTGTGTGTGTGTGTGTGTGTGTGTGTGTGTGTGTTTGTGTGTGTGTGTGTGTGTGTGTGTGTGTGTGTGTGTGTGTGTGTGCATAATAGAGGTGCTGATGCCACTGGTCTGCTAATTTCGTTTTTGAAACATTATGACTGGACTGACATTCAAAAACACATACTTCATGCATATTCAGAATCACTTCTAATCACCGGCAGACTTCCTCTGTACAGAGCTATCAGGAAGCTAATTACATGAAAAATGTATCTTTCATATAAATATGATTGATTACAACATTATGGGGCCAGAAGCATTGTTCAAAGTGAATTCGGGTCAACAGACAAATTCCGTCTCAGAGGAAAGCACTCACATTCCTGCTCGTGTGTAACATAATATTTAATCCTAGTGTCTCCTGGGAATTGTAGTGTCTGCTGTCCCCTCAGGGAGATTGATGAATGTTGACAGCCTCTGCGTAGAAGTGAAATGCACCACAGAGGAGAGCTGAGGGGAAAAATGAGTCTTGGAATAGAAACAAATGGCTTTTTAAAGACATATTGAGGAAGTCTGAACCTGCCAAAAAAAAATAGTCGTTGTAGGGAGAGGCTCTTTCATTTTATTAATGACAAATTGTTTTTTTAGGCAAAGTGAAACCCTTTGTAAAGTGAACCCAGAGTGAAGTCTTTTTCTGTGGGATCAAGAATGGTAACCTACACTTCAATTTAATGCTCCTCTTAGTTATTAGGTTCTGGAGGGAAGATACACATCTTGCTCCTGAAAAGAATCTTAAGGTAGAGCTTCCAATTCCCAAGTAACTTCATCTGCATATTTAACATGCCATTGAAATGAGACTGACTGTGTTTTCGTTAGCTTAGAATGAACCCTTCATATCTACATAGGGAGGAGGTCCTCTTCCACGGAGTCCATTGGCCAAACATGTGGTGCTGGATCATTTTTGTCCCATTTTTGTACAAACATGGACCCAAAAATCCAGAAGTTTCCTTTAAATCTCACTGTGCTTTTCAGGCCTGGCAGTGCATGTTTGAAATGAAAACACAGCATTGACAGAAGGGAGCAGGAATAGAGTTTAAAGGTGCAGTGTGGGAGATTTAGGGGGATCTGTTAGCAGTAATGGAATATAGTATAATTATATTTTTATATCCTTATATATTCATAATTGTGATTTAATTAGTGTTCAATCACCTGTAGCTATGAATCGTTGCATTTTTGTTAGCTTAGAATGCACCCTTCATGTCTCCACAGGGAGTTGGTCCTTCTTTCCACAGAGTCCACCATGTTGCACTCCTGTATTTCTACAGTAGCCCAGAATGAACACACCAAAATACTGCCTTTTTAGTTGCCATAGTTTTTTCTACGCAATTAGAAAGGTATTCCGTATTCACAGTGTATACACAGGTATTCACCTCTAGGTGCCACTAAACCCTACACACTGCACCTCTAAGTCTGGCAATATAGCTTACACCTCACAGCAAAGTTCGAACCCCACTGTAAACCTGACAGCAGGGCTTAAAACAGCTTAAAGTTGACAGAACAGGGGCAAACTTACGGTAGAGGCTACAGTTAAAAAAAAAAAAGGATTGCTATACTTTGCATATAAATGGAATAAATTTCACATCACTGATCAAATGTCACATATCTGATCAGGCCTCCTAGTAAAGCAGATTGGATATGTAAATGTACTTTTCTAAAAGCCATAGAGACACATTGGGCACAGGCAGCAAACATGAAGTTATCTCCTCTGCCTCTCAAACCTTAAAATGTCTTCAGAGATTTGAAGCCAAAAGCAAGTGAGCCAAAAGCAAGTTGTAAAATGCTGGTATCAGAGCCGAGAAACACAGCCAGCCCTCTTCAGTGATCAGTCAGCCTCAAGGTCTCCTCTTGGGATATGTCTGCCATCTCGTTCTAAAAAGAGCAGTCCGATGCCAAGATGCAGATCTTTGAATCAAAGCATTGTTGTAATGAGTTGAGCTGATTCGGGGCATGTTTTCATTACAAAGTAAATCAGTCAACTGACATGTTTTGGCTTGCATGCGCTCCGTGACCATATATATTCGCACCAAACCTAGTCATTAAATCGGCTAACACGTTCAAATAGACTTTCCTTTTTTTCGACGGGACCACATTTTTTCCATGTCACAGTATGTACAAATATCTCCTTATGTCTCCTGTCCTTGCCCAGTAAACATGTCATTAGCACACAGTCGGTGGATTGTGGATTTTCTCACCATGTTTCTCCACACTCACCAGACCTACACAGAGGGTGGGTGGGTCTGCTGGATTGTTCAATGTCTGTGTTAATAAAAGACCCTGGGTTCTTTTAACAGTGTAACTGAAGGGCCTGAAGGAGCATTGCGGGCCTGCAGAGAAAGCGCCACCAAAGCAACGTGCGGGCGGGAAAATGCTTGTTGTTTAAAAAGAAAGGGGAAAGAAAAGGGGGGGAAAAGGGAGGAAAAAGAGGAAGAATTACAGCCCAATTAGTGCGTCTGCCCGCTGGTGAATGCCTGTGTAGGTAATTGGCGGATGCCCCCTTGTAACCCCGGCAACGAGGAGGTCACCCCCTCAAAGTGGCTCTCCTAACAGGATTAGCCGTGCTCATGCCACTCTGAACAGGAGGCCGGCCCTCTCAGGGCCAGATTAAGAAGGCTAAAATAATCTTATTGTTGTCCAGTGATTCTGTGGGAAATCATTTCCCCATTATATGGAAGATGGCTTACAAGGTGCCAAAGAACCGAATGAATAGAGTGTAAATATTTGTACTCTTCGGGTTGTGGTTTAATGTTATGACCAACCTTGCAATGTAGTTTCTAGCTTAAATTCCCAAACACACGAATGAAGTGTGAGACCCTGCGGCTTAGATTTGTCATTAAATATCTTACACACGCACGCACGCACGCACGCACGCACGCACGCACGCACGCACGCACGCACGCACGCACGCACGCACGCACGCACGCACGCACGCACACACACACACACACACACACGCACACAAATGAAAACATACTTCCTTCACCAAAATATGATTGAGAATTGACAGAAGATAGAACTGCTTGTTATGACTGAATGTTTTAATATATTCTGAATTCTAAAGTTACGGAATATGATTATTTTGTCACTGTAACGCATGACAGTCAGAATGCGCTGCTTGTAAGGAAATGAACTTTGTCACTGCATTCCTTGGCATGCAAACCCCTGAAAACATTCATCTAAGAGTTCAGATTTCAATTCAAGGTTTTATTCATTTAGGTCTGCATCAATAATCATATTCTGAAGCTCCACTTTGAGCCTCCTTTGGAGCATATTGACTCTCAAGACTGTGAAAGCCTGTGAAAGTCAAGACATTTGGCCACCTGGCAGCTCCTCGTCCAGAACACCTGATATTCACTATAGGACATATCTTCCATCCCCACTGACTATCTCCCTGCTGTTGACTGGTCATCAGGGTACATTACTGTAGTCCCAAAGGGTGTGAGATTACACCGGGTGGAGGCTACTGTGGGAACACACCTGCTTTAAAGTGAGCTTAAAGTAACACTATGCAACAATTTGACACTTTCTGAGATATGGTTTTATAGGCAACTAGTTTTGGTACCATCCTCAAATTCATTTTGATAGCATAAGGTCATGTGAAGGACAGATAAACACCTGTGTCTTCCCCACTAGCCATCCAGGATATGCCGTATGTAGTTTTGTGTAACGGGCTGGTACACCCTGCAAAAATGGAAGAAAAGCTTTCACACGCATGACATTGCCAGCTAAACTGCCAAAAGACACCAGTTAGTGTGTTGGCAAGCTTCTATCAGTGTCAGCTGGGCTGTTGGTGGTGCTTGCAAGGTTTTTGCACGTCTTTTAGGTAGTTAACTTACTAGTTTTGGAACAAAACTCCGTATTGCTGCTTTAAAGGAGATCAAAGAAGAGAGCCTCACCAGAGCAGTAGCCAATAGCAAGTAGCCAAGATGAGGATAAACCATTGGTGTGAATACCAATGGTGCTAATTCACTTACAGTGTTAACATACTTCAAGTAAATCCAGTGTACAGAGCGAAGGTCTAGGAGTACAGCATGTCTAACTCGCAAATTATACCATCAGACCAACAACTACAGAGTGAGGGGAGGGACGTTTTTTATCAAGGCTTAGTCTCACAAAAGGACTCGGTCTTGGCCTACATACCTTTTAGTCCTGGTCTTGGACCTGACTTAAGCCCAAGAAGAGGACCAACGATCTGGTTCTAATTTATCCACAGCACGATGCTGTGCAAATGATTTTGTTTCTATTAGTAATCGGTGCATTTCCGTTAGTAATAAGTGCAATAAAATGGTGCATTATGTAAAAAATGATGAAAGTGCTCGTTTCAGAAAAAAAAAGTTGTAAATAGATTAACTCTGTTTGGGCAGAGTATTATAAAGGTTGACATGAATGTCAAGTTAAAAGACCTGGATAATTCACAAATCCTGCTTCCTGGAATACTCCCAACCTAGTCTGAAAGTCTAATGTGTGTTTATTCGGGCCTGTGAATGTGAGCTTGTGTGTGTGTGTATGCATATGTGTGTGTGTGTGTGTGTGTGTGTGTGTGTGTGTGTGTGTGTGTGTGTGTGTGTATGATCTCTCCCTGGGGCCGTGTGTGTTGTGCAGGTGCAGTAGGTTTAAGCATTGCCCCCAGGCCTCTTCACAAACTCAAACTCATGAGAGCTTTCTGAACTCTAACCCTTGACCAATCACTTAACCTTCTCCCCAGCTCTCACACAAACACTCACTCTCACACACACACATGTGTTGTACACTTGTATGATAAACCATCCTATCACATACACATAAAAAAATCAGAAAACAAATCCTACAGGACCCATTATGGACAACTACACAGTAATGTGATTCATTCAGTACATTAGGGATTCATTTAACATATCAAGCAAAAAAGAACCCTTTTTTCCGACTGGGGTAAGTTTGCCACCAGCAGACATGCAGATATCTTTTTGTTACAGTAAAATCCTACACTAAGTACACTGGTCCCAGTGCAGTCGGCCTCTGGCTACTTCAACTGATATTCTCACTGAAACACACAGACTTTTCTTACTGAAACACACACAGGCAGACACACACAGACGTACACACACACATGCACGCATGCACAATCTAGATCCCATAGGCCCGCGCCGCTGCTGATGAGATGGGGACCCATAAGCTGCTAATTGCTCCCCCTCGGTCTCCGTGGCATGTGGTATTGTTTAAACATTTTATTTAGCGCGACGGCGAGCACTAACTCATCTAACGTCCGCTCCCGCGCACAGGGGCCCGAAACTGGATCTGCGTTTGTTCAGCCTTTCGCGGCTCCCCTCTGTCACCCCGGGATTTACCATCCAATCCGGCGAGAGGTTATTGGTGTCAGGGAGTCATGTGACCGCGTGGCCTTCCTCCTAGGGTGCCCGGCCTCGGCGAAATGTTAATGCGCTTCCACCCGTCTCCATAATGAGGCAGGATACACTCTCAAGTCCAAGGCTCTGTTTTACACCCACCCTGCACCCTGGCCCTAATGGGCAGTACCCCCCACCCCCACCCCCCCCAGACCCATCATGGTTCCAGTAATTGAAAGCCTGGGAGGCCCATGGCCGCATTCTACAGCTAGGCAGGGGCGTATAAACACCATAAGATGAAATATAATAAGCCCCTTGTCAATATTCATTTGCCACGCTCAGATATGTCCACAATTAAAAGAGGGAGGTGGCTGTCTTTCGCCAGGTGAAGTCCACAGTAAAACAGTAAGCTTGATGAAATCTGATCACTTGCTTGTCTGTATTAGTTAGCGACACATCGGTAGGGCAGCTATTTAAACAGAGGGGCCCATGTTCATTGCTAAGTGACCTTGCTCAACCGACAGCAGTACTATAATGAAAATATGACCGTAAATGGTGATTTATGCCCATCACCTTTGGCTGAAATATTCAGCAGATGTGAAGCCATCAATGCATATGAAATACAGTGCAAATGGGAAAACTCTGGTTTGTGTCATATCAGTGGCATATCACAACATGTCTTGAAATATCGCTGAAGACAGCGTAATGATAGTAATTTGACCAATGACATTTTATGAGGCTCAGTTTTATTTTTCTGTCTTTACTCCTTTCTTTTCCCCATTCCCTGTAGCTCTGGAAAACTTCAGCTGGAGTCTGTTTTCCCATCTGACAGATTTTCACATTTTGTAATGAGCCTCAAATCATTGTGGAGCAAAATGGGAAAATAGTTTGGTGAGATATTTACATGAATCATGACTTTACACATTAAAGCAGCAGAAAAGAGTTCTGGTCTAAAACTAGCCAGCAAAGTAAATAGAACGCCTCAAAAACCTTGGAAAAGTAGCAAATTGATACATAGTATTGCTTTAATGTATTATACCAGAAAATAATCCTTTTGCATGAACAACATCCCTGAGGACACTGTCCTTTTTATGACATCGTCAAGGTTATTTTTTTTGTCATAACAGCTTATAGCGGCTTAATAGTTGTATAACCATTAAGCCAGAGAGAATGGGAATATTTCGTCCAGTGCCTGCCACCAGCAAACACTTCTCTGTGAGGAGTGTGTGTTAGCTTCGGGGGGAAAAAGCCCTTTCAATTGAGTCCGATCACAAGGCTGTGTTTGTACCTGTTCGCTGGTGGTACCTGTGACTTGCTTGTGCTAATGAGGTTCCTTGCTTGCACACACACTCACACACTCACACACACTCACACACACACACACACACACACACACTCACTCACACACACTCACACACACTCACATACACTCACACACACGCTACTCCACAAATCCTTTCCACTCCAGTTACCCATCACAGAGAATGCTATTGTGTTCGTCAGTGTTTCTATTTAAATGTGTTACTGACACTTGCCATGGCACCCTCAGCCACGCACGGCACAGGGCCGGTATTGTGTCTTCACGGTGGTGTGGAAAAGGCTTTTAGTGTGGCCCTGCATTTCACACTGATGCCGTCAGGCACCGCACCGCCACTCCTGCCAGCGATGCTTACTGCAGCGCAACCACTCGACTCGCTGGCGTCGCACGGTGCGCGCGCGCGTGCCCTCAAACACCCGTTACTCACCTCACCGGTGCACAGTGCTGCCGGGGAGCCATAAAAACCCAATTGCCCTTAGCCCTCCAATTATAGTTTAAACATTCAAATTAACGTTGTACTGCTCACGTTTCCCCCTCAAAAACTGTCAAGAAATGATTAATAAAAGCGTAGCTGAAGCCATAAAGCACTGGGTTACAGGGGAAATCTGTTAGCGGTTGCATGAATGGCTATTGTATAGAGCAAACACAGGGCAGTGAAATCTGCAGGTCATTACCTGTAAAAAGTAGAGTCAAGAGACTGGAACCAATAAAACACATTTTTTGAGCTGTACTCAATCTCAGCCAATTAAAGTTGAAATATACATTCTACTGATTCTGTACAAAAAAAGACATCTTTGCAGTTAAGGAACTTTTAACTTGGGATGTAATATTACTATTTACTCTCCATGTGTAATGACATATCCAGAATTACACATAATGTGACTGCTGCCCTCTATCAAATGAGCGTGCAGCTGGTCGGGTGCAACACGTTCCCAAAATGAATGGGTGCCACAGTGTTGGTATTGTACTTAACAGGCCATTAGCAGCGAGCCTCCGCAGCGCCGTCTGCCTCCTACCAAACCTTACCAGTTGGCTTATTAACCGAGAGTTTTTATTACAAATTAACAAAAGGAGTTAAAAACCCCCGCACCAATACTCAAAGAGAGCCATTCTGATACCTGCTTTTGTAATCAAAAGCTGTTCAACTTATTGTGCTGTGTTACCTGCCGGTGCGAAATTGGCCCAATCTAATAATTTGCCCACAGTAAGCAGATTGTGTGATTGTGATTCTTATGTGTACATTTGTAATTCACATGCTTGTGCATTTCATGCTACGCCTAAGTCCCATGCTGACTCACCTGTGCTGTGCTTTTGCAGGGCCGTGCTGTTCATTGTGCAGTCATGCAGCCAAGCGGATAAGAGGCCGGCAATAATGTTGATTCTGTGTTATTTACTGTAATCAGATCAAATGTGGCGTAAGCTCAACTTGACCACCCGCTGGTGCTTTATGTGTAGAGAGGGCCCCTGACTCGCAGCTGAGCTCCCCCTGGGTCGGGGCTTGGGGGAGAGAGAGCTGAAGGCAGAGCTGTCAGGAGGAGGGGAGGATCCAGTCTGGAATCCTCCTTAGATCGGGAGATCCACCCCTCATGTCTGTCCAAAACAGACTCTCTGACCCTTCCTTCCCAGCCCCCCCCCCCCCCCCCCCCCAGCCCTGCGTCGAAAAGGGAAGCGAGGACGGACAGTGGTTATGTTGGAGAGCGTGCCGGGAGGAGCTCTTTGCCTCCCAGCTGGCTTTCTAATTCCCCAGCAGGAGTCGATCTCGTCCAAGAGTTTGACTGAGGTCTGGCTGCCGTGGCACAAGGAAAGCTGGCTTCTTATCTGGAGGGGAAACAAATGGCTGTAATAACATAAATTAAAATCAAGCAAACAAAAATAGATCAGATGTTTGAGCGCAGTGGTTTGAATGAAGACGGACATCTGTGGTCAGTTTGCGGGAGGTATTTTCTCCTAAATGTATGTGAATTTGTTTTCCCCCCCTCTGAAAGATATATTCAATTTCACCTTATCTACTGATGTAAACCACCAGTGCGGCATATATTCAAAAACATTTCCAGAGAACGAGAGCTCACATATGCCTGACCACAGTGGCATGCAGAGAGTGATATGGTATGAATTTCTATTTCCGTGGAGACAAATTTAATTTGACTTAAGCTGCTCAAACAAGCCAACAACGATCCCCATATTATTCATGAAAACATGGCTTTAGCACACGAAGGCATGATTGGATTGAGCTGTGGCGAGTCCGGAGATGATTGACAGGCAGAGGTCTCGATCAGTGAGAAGGCTCCTTTCCTCCCTCGTGCAGTTTGCCAAACCATGGAGGTCTTCCACTGAGGTTAGTGCAGCTGCCACTCACTCAGATGTCTGCATACTCTAGAAGTGCTTGTATAGACCAGGGCTGAATGGAAATGGATTGAGTTTTAACCTTTCTCCCTCCTTCTGTCTCTTTCACATACACACACACACACACACACACACACACACACACACATATGCAGGCACATATACATGACACATACACACGCACACAT
This sequence comes from Clupea harengus, assembly GCF_900700415.2. Classification (NCBI taxonomy): domain Eukaryota; kingdom Metazoa; phylum Chordata; class Actinopteri; order Clupeiformes; family Clupeidae; genus Clupea; species Clupea harengus. Next base: position 30,626,175 of record NC_045154.1, read on the forward strand.
ACAGTACACACACACAATCACATACACGCACACACGCACACACCCTCACATGCATACAGAAACCCTCACATGCAGAAAGAGACAACTCACACATATAGCTGCACAGATTTAGGCAAACACACAAACACACTTACACACACATATATAGCTGCACAGATTTAGGCTCACACACACACACACACACACACACACACACACACACACACACACACACACACACACACCCAATCACATAATGTTGGCTTCTACACACTAACAGCACACAAAGATAAACAAACACACTTAGCCAGAGAGACATTTAGAGAAAAGGCATTTGCTGGTCAGGGGGAAAAGGAGAGGTCATCTCCATGACGATTCCCCCCTGAACCCGTGGGCTTGTTTGAGTGCGCTGGTGGAGGAGTTTATCAGGATCCTGCTCTTTCCCCTTCACTGAGCGCAATTAAAAACACCCCATTAGGGCCCAACACAGGATGCTGCAATGACTTCGACTGATTCATTTAGGGAATGCAATGTTCTGACACACACACACACACACACATGCACACACACGCACACGCGCGCGCACACACACACACACACACACACACACACACACACACACACACACACACACACACACACACACATGAAGCATAACGAAGTTAAGCTCATTTTATACTCTCTCTCTCTCTCTCTCTCTCTCTCTCTCTCTCTCTCTCTCTCTCTCTCTCACACACACAATCAGTGATAAAGCAAGAGGTTTCACTGACACAAACATGTGCCAAAAAACACACTGACAATACACATACTGCACACAAAATCTTACACAAATACATTAACATCTCCAAGCTTATCCACATTCGTATCTTACATTTTTAATTAAAACGATTCCTTACTTTTGCTAATGTTACAAACCAGAGCTTTGAGACATAGAGCACACCTATGGTAAAGCAGGCACTGGATAATAGTCGACCTATGGCTCTCTGATTCTCACTGGCTCCATCTCTGTGTGACAATACCTCTGTTCTTTCAGCAACCATGAGAAAGAATGCTTTGTCCCCCTCAGTGACCATCAATCTGGCCTGCTTTTTAAACATTTAATTAAATTTACTTCAAGTTGCCCCTAAAACACAGTGGGCGAGTGATCAGCCCTTACCTGCATATAGAATTACTGGCTGTAGGGCGTCCAACACAGAGCCTGACAGAAACCTGACCATGCTAGTATTTTTAAAAGGTGCTCCGTTCAAACATGGCAGTGCTGGGGTCAGCCCCAGGGGTCCTCTCTAATACTGTTTCCAGTTTTGCCCCGATTGCTGATAAGCTGTGAGAAAAATGCAGCCGCTTCGGTCTGGACCACAGGCAGCGACACACAAGCCCCACTTCCTGGACTTTATTTCTCTCTCTGTGTCTTTTTTCAAAGTCTGTTTTTGTCTTGTCTTTTTGCACTTTTGTCTCTTTTTCATTGTTTCTCTTTGTCTCTTTTTCTTCTTTTGTTTTCCATCTGACACCCAACCTCTTTTTCTCTCAGTCTTTTTTCTCCCTCTTTTATCCTTTCCCACTCTGCCTGTCCTCCTTTGTATTTGTTCCTGTCTGTTTCTGGTTTCTTTCAGTTTTATGTTGCTCACACCCAGCTGTTTATTTCAATGGATGTGTTTGCACATGTTGCCCGCCTGTCTCTTGATGTGTGTGTGTGTGTGTGTGTGTGTGGGTGTGTGTTCGTTTATCTGTTTGAATGTGCGCACGTGCCTCTGCTTGAGTGTCTGTGTGTGGAGGGGGCTTATCTGTTCTCATTACTGCTGGGGTCGGCCGTCGGCCCATAATGTGGCCCGGATCCTGAGATCACTGCTTCCAAACTCCCTCCCCTCCTGTGGGACTGGGTCAGCCTTCAGATGGAGTTCAGAGGATACACGCACATACACACACACACTCACACACACACTCACAGGAATTTAAGTGCACAGACACGCGTGTGCGCACACACACACTCACACACATTCACAGGAATGTGAGTGCACAAACACACGCACACACACACACACATTCACAGGAATGTGAGTACACACGCACACACACAAGTAGGCACACTCACATTGATATGCACACACACACACACACACACACACACACACACACACACACACACACACACACACACACACACACACACACACACACACACACACACACACACATACACAAAGTCAGTGAGGCTAAGTGTTTGTTTGAGTGTCTGATTGCATTAATATTCACACATCTGCTATCTGCCTGAGCTCACTTTGTGTTTACGGGTTTATATCCTAGTATTTGTGTAAATCTAACATACTCACTCCCACACACACACACACACACACACACACACACACACACACACACTCACTCCCACACACACACACACACACACACACTCACTCCCACCCACACACACACACACACACACACACACACACACACACACACACACACTCACTCCCACCCACACACACACACACACACACACACACACACACACTCACTCCCACACACACACTCACTCCCACACACACACACACACACCGACACACATCTTCCAGCCTCATGCCAGAGCACACTCCCTTCTCACTGAAACCCTCCTCGGTCAGAGTGATAATGAGACGTCCACTTCCTCTGAAACTTGATAAAGATTTAAGACATGGAGACAAAGCAGCAAGGACCGATTGCTGTTTCTGAGCCCTTTGTTATTGAAAGTTCTGGTTTAAGTTACAGTGTTTTATTTGATAGTTGGGTTAGGCCCAGGTTCAAGTTCAGGTTGGGTAAGTGCTTGGGTTCTGAGAGTTGACTTGAGGATTCGGTTCAGAGGCTCTGATTAATAGTTCCAAATCAGAACCAGAGAAACATATGGCTTTCTTGTGCTTGTGGCGAATATTCAGTGATTGAATTAGTGATTAGCATGAAAATTAAATGAAATCTTGCAAGCCGGTCTGCTGGGACAGTGACGTGTGTGCCAGTGGTGAATTCTGTTCTCATCCACACTCCTTATATGGGAGGACATTATACATTCTGTTATTCCATATGAACTCGATCGTCACAGGAACAAATAGTTGATTGATGTATAGTTTTTGACCATTAGCGACCTTACCACATTTTACTTGCCCCCTCTGGCATCAAAGCGTGTGGTTTTCCACTTCAAAATGATTTCGTTCTTATGCTTCACTTGGTAGACCCCCCATGGATTGAGCTCCGCAAGTTATTTTTGCAACACCTCTCTCGCTCTCTCTCTCTCTCTCACTCTCTTTTCTCCATCAGTAAATCAAAACGCCTGACACATCTGACAAGTCTTGAGGTCAACCTGAAAATACAAGGGCAAACCAACAAGGCTTGTTAACCTTTTCATACCATGCGCATTACGATAATTAGATTGAGGTCTGTTCTCCTGCAATCTCCCCCAGTCCGTGAAACATCCCAGTGGAGCAACAATGTTTCATGGTGGATTCATGGGATTTTGACAGGCTGGTCTCTGACGTCTCTCCAGAGATATCCGCGCTCTGGCAGACCTGTGTGGTAGTCGAGAGATATGAGTGTGTTGGCCATCTTTCCCTCCCGCAGAGCGGGCCTTCCTTGTAGCCCACAGCAGTCAGCGGAGGGAGGTGATAAAATCTGGAGCCGCCTGTCAATCTTGAGCAGAACAGGAAGTGGAAAGCCCATGATTCTCACCCCTCCTTCCTGCTCATGTCACCTGTCATGGGTGGACTGCAGGCAACCGATCTCCTTTCATCCTGCCCTTTGTCCATTTGGGGAGAAGATAAAAAGAAAAAGGGAGAAAGGGAGGGAAGGAAAGGAAAAGGCGTTCAGGGTACAGTGCGAGGTCTGATTGTCCTGTTGCTGGGGCTGTGTGTGTGTGTGTGTGTGTGTGTGTGTGTGTGTGTGTGTGTGTGTGTGTGTGTGTGTGTGTGTGTGTGCGCGTGCGTGCGTGCGTGCGTGCGTGCGTGTGTCTGTGTGTGTGTGTGTGTGTGTGTGTGTGTTTGAAGTGGAAAGGGTGATTTATAATGTGCATGGAAGTGGTCCAGGAGTGTTTTGCGTTACTGAAGTATGGTTTAGTTCTCTGTGGAGGAAACAGCACCTGCACCATCTGGGATATGCATGAGCTTCAAGGAACAGTTACGCAGACACACTCATGCAACACGTATGAGGGATCACGCACAAACGCTGAAACACACACGCAAGCATGCACAAACCACTTTCACTCCCCTGACATAACCGAAAGATTTAAAGTGCCGTGGGTGGACTGCAGAATATTACCTGATTTTCCCATGATGCATTGCAAATAGCTCTGACAACCATCTGAGCTACAGTTTTTTTTTTGGTTTACTTCAGGTCGTGAGATTGTCTGGAAAGCGTAAAATGTGATTTTACCGACAGCACGAAACAACAGGTTTTCATCTTGCGAGGAGACCATCCACGTCCATAAATGACCTTAAGGGGAGAAGTTAAATCTCACGATCTCTGTTCAATGTTTCCAACACAAAAAAAAGACATGCAGCACATCAAAGAGTGTGGCAGGAAAGGGGCCGGCTCTTCTCATACCAAACATGGCCACAGCGCTGGACAAGACAGAGATTCTCAGGGTTCACTGGTGTCTCAAATCAGGGATGGAAATCTCAGGCATGTTTATGCAATCCATGCAAAAAAGCACTGGAATGCGCCCTGCAGGTGGGTCTCATGCCAAAGTAGACAGAGAGTGTGGCCGAGCGAAGGGGTGTGATGCACCATGGGAAGGATGGGAGGGCAGTGTTACACCCGGACCTGAGGGTGACTGACACGTCACTCTCTTAACACGCAGATGCACACACGCACACACACACACACACACACACACAAACATGTATAAGCAGGTACACGCACAGGTACACGCACCCTCACACACACACAAATGCATATAAACACACTAGTCATGAGCACAGCAGCAAACTGTCAGGAATGTACACATTCACTTCACTCAATTTGACTGACAGCACAGCACAGAGCTCTCTTTCTTTTTCTCTCCCTGTTTCTCTAATATTTTTGAATGGGTAAGTGTGTGCGCAGGTGTGTGTGTGTGTGTGTGTGTGTGCTTGCGTGCATAAATGTGTGTATGTGTGTGAGCTTGACTCTAGACCAAACATGGCCTCTGCACAGGGCAAGGCCAGTGTTGACAACTAGGATTAACACCTAGGGGTGAAGAGCTAATACTCGTCAACAGTGTGTGTCAGTATCATCGTTTCGTAGAGCCTGAGAGCCATGCTAACCCCACGAGAAAACAGGGACCCCTGAGAAAATTCAATACTCAGGTTGGTTTCAGAGGAAAAGGCCCAGATAAAGCTTTTCAAGTTTGTGTTTCTCATGGATATGTCAGCATACTCACATGCCCAAAGCGGGACATTTGATTATCCTACTTTTGTAAGGCTTCACCCTCTGCCTATATCTGTTGTAATCCAGGCAAGATTGGCAATATTTCCCGCACACGAATTTCTGAACTGCATTGAAATGACAAAAACGCTGTTTTGTAAATGGCTTGTATGACTGGTGAGGAATGAGAGACAGTGATCCATAGCATCGTCCTGTACAGTTTAGAAGGGACTCTGGCACAATGGTGAATAATGTTCACAGTGCCTCCAAAACAGCTGTTAAGATAACATGCCCTGATGCATATCAGAGAGGAAACTAGTAGAGAGTTGGGGATTAAACAGACTGTTGAGTAAATGATCACAATTCATACCAAAACAGGTTTTTGAAACATTGGAACATCACTGAAGTCTCAGAGTGACTTATGTACCTTACTATTTCAGTGTATGAGTGTGTTCCTCACCCCAGCTGCTTTTCTTCTTTGATCTATTACTCATTTTACCCACAACAGTGTATCATTCACTTTGATTCATCCAGCATGAGATTGTTTCTGATTGACTACATAGTATATTCTGATGTAATTTCCCCCCATTTCTGGATGTGATAAAGACATATTTTTGGATAGACGCTTGAGGCAGACACAGCAGGGAATAGCACATACGCACAGCATAATTATGCAGTAACATCATTAACCTGACCAACTAAACCATGTCACACCCACCATCATCCAAACAACTTCCTTGCTGGCTTTCACAATTGTGATTGTGCCAATAGCTTCATAAATCTCTCCGCACCCAATGCTACAACAACAACACATGGCGTTGCAATGATGCTCGCCCTGCCCCGTTTGCCGAGTGGTGCCTGGTGGTTGTGAAATACCTCCCTTGGAAACAGCTGGGCCACGGCTGGCAGCCCTCTCTTCTCTTCTCCTTGCCTCTCAGACAGGCTGGCTCTTATATACTTCAAGTCAACCAGCGCTCGGAGGTGTTGTGTGAGACATGATGCACTGAGGTTGTCATGCAACCGACCAACTTGCACCCTCCTTCGAAAAAGTCACACACACACCACACCACACCACACACACACACGCACACACACACTGACAAACACCTACACGCCCCGCAAGTGTTTTTCTCTACGAGTTTAAGGCAGATGCATGCAAAGGCATGACGGGACAGCTGGCTGAAATTACAGGGCCAAAACAAATTTCGCTGAAGCCATTTCCTACACATCCCCTGCAGGTCAGGGCGAGATAATTACCTTTCATTTCTCTCCTCTGACCAACGATCCCTGCCCTCTATTCACAGAGCTCTTTCGTTCTTTCCTTCTTTTCTTTTCTCCCCCTCCTTTTTTACGACAGGGGTCTGCTCTATCTGCTCAACCACACCAAACCACTGCTTGCTCCTAATACCCAGGGACCCATGTCTCAGGGAATAGTGTTATTGATATTGGCAGGCCTTCCTATGAATAGCCCTTATAGAGGGCTTTTTTTTCTCCAATATTATTTCTACTACAATTATCGGTAATTTTAGAGTTGTTTAAGAGCCCCCCATTAAGTGCACCCACAGTGCCTCAGACAAGGAACCAGGAGGACATTTTGTTTTGTTTCAGCTTGAGTTTTCACTGTTACAGTCTGTAGTTTGTAAGGTTCCCAGACCTCAGACTTCAGTTTCAATATTTGACGAGCACAGAGTACACACTTTCACCGGTGTGTCTCTCCGCCGTGTCATTCTGGAGCATAACACGTCACCCTGAGGCCCGCACAACCACATCTCCCAGACTGGTGCAGGGATGTGGACCAAAGGCATGGAGATAGTGTGTATGTAAATGGATGGGTGCCATTAGCGGAGCTTACACATGAAAGGGAAATGGAGAAACTTGACCGGACAATGTAAATCAAAGGCAAGAAAGGGAGGGCTCCGAACAGTTGCGGCGGTCCGTGTCCAGATGTCTTTCCAAAGCCGTCAACGTGGAACTGGCCTCAGCATTTTTTTCCTCTTGGTCTTCAGTAACATAGGCAATATTGAGATATTTCTGTTTAACTGACTCCATACCTCCAGTCTTCTTCATCTATCTCTTTCACTCATTCACCAGTCTCTTTCTTGTTCTCTTTCTCGCTCTATCAGTCCAAATGTCAGTGATAAATGTGTTTTGTAGTCTTCAAGAAAACATATTTGATTGTTTCTTGGAATGTGGGAGGCTCAAATCGCTCTGATTTATTGAGTCAATTATTTGTGATCTTTGCAGAGAGATTGTTTTTATCACAACCTTTTATGAAATGTCAGTTGGTTCATTTTCTTCAATGTAATAAAAATTGTGAAACCCATAATAATTGTAAAAATAACAATACATAATAATAAATCTCTCTGATCGAAACTAACTCTACTCTTCACGCCAACATGTAAAAAGACATATTTACATTAAATATGGTATACAAACTGTATATGAATTGTATTTTAAGATGGCTTATAGCACAGTGCAATCAGGACTCTGGTCCAAGCAGGCCCATCCTCAGCTGGTCTGTATTATATCAGTTTCAAAGCGCACAAACTCAGGCCAGGGCCACAGTGCTTTGGCCAACATCTCTTGTTTATCTCTGATTCCTCCATGTTTAGCTTTTTTGGGCCATCTCCACCATGACACCTCACGCAGTATCTGGCAGCCGTGCGGTGGCTCGAGGCAAGAGCGTGCACGAACCGAGGAACTGCAACAAACGGAGAACAAAAAAAAAGACGTTTCTGTTTCCAATTCCCCCTCTCCAGTTTTGACAATGACGGAGAAACCATGAAGTTTGCAGCTGCGGCAACTTGGCAAAAACAAATAAATAATTCCATGCGTAGACACTTGCAAACTGTTAGCAAAACTGGTGTGGTAAATAAACAGATGACTGAACGAGGCAAAAACTCTCTCCTGCTGATTACATGTTTTCCCTGCAATTGTGACTTAATAGGGCCTCCCTGCTGTGTGTTTACCTTGCGCCATACGGGATTACATTGCGGTGTTTGTTTACAGGCGATTCACTCATGGCATCCCGACAATCTCCTACGCTACGCGCACACTTTTATCTCCCCAAAACACAAACACAGTCTGTTTGTTTTAAAGTGTGTTGCGCAGCCGACCTCCATCTACGCATTCTAGCGAAACAACACTTGTTTTGAATGTAATGCCCCACCGCATTCGGAGAAAATACCAGAGGGAAGGAGAAACAGTTTGAACTTATGGAATGAAAGCAATGCCAAAATGGGTTGTTTGCCTACATCAAGTGTAAATGATTTCGATGTGTTATGGAGAGATGTAACCTCAGGGATTGCACTCTCGGTGGTGAGCTAGAGTAGATACAGTGTGTAGATTGTGGAGATGTAAATATTTCAAGGTAGAGAATGTGACTGATCTCTCTCCTTGTGTGAGAGTGTGAGGGTTTTGTGTGTGTGTGTGTGTGTGTGTGTGTGTGTGTGTGTGTGTATGCTTCCGTGACTAGGTTCCAGCTAATGGCTGGGGTGGAGATATCAGTATTACAAGAGTTCATTATTCACAGTAATGAACCCCCCTGTTGAGAAGAAGCCCCAGTGTCTGCTCCTCACGCAGGGGTATGACCCTTGACCTAGGTCACCAAGGATACATGCACAGAGTAGGGCCGACGTCATGTGAGGATAAACACTTTTCACCCTGGTAGTGCCCTGTGCTTCATATTTTCTAATGAGTAGAACTATCCCTTAACAAAGACACAGGCAGACAGACACACACACACACACACACACACACACACACAGACACACACACACACACACACACACACACACACACACACACACACACACACACACACACACACACACGCACACACACACACGCACACACATTCACTGGTTGAGAACAGCCTAGGGCCTGTTCATTTAACGGTGGTGTAATTTAGTGACTGACTATGGCAGGACTTCCAGAATCCATAAAATGCAGTTTATGGTCAGTCTCACGGCTGCAGTGTTAAATACACACTTAAAAGGGCTCCTTTATTCAGCGATGAGGCCGCTCTCTCTCCCTTGCCTATCAGAATTCGCTTCTCATGTCAGCCAGACTCTCCTCCAAAACCAGCTATAGTTAGGATATACTGCAATGCTTGTTACAGTTGCACTGAAAAAAAAGGCATTTTACACAGCCTTAAAAATTCAGTAGATGGAAACTCAGTAGATGGTTGTTTCTTTTCCTCAGCGTTGCTCCGTCTCTTGTGTGTGTTTCGGAGGTGCGACCCGGGAAGATCCTGGTCATTACTGACCGGAGATCTGCAGTTTCTCCAGCACAGAGAGACAGGGGGGCAAGAGGGCACGTCAATATAAACAGGCTTTTATTGGGGTTATTTTTTAACACAGGTTACACTCACCAAACCTGAAGCCCAAACAGATTTACCCCCTCTTAGTGTTGCACAGGGACCTTCAATATGCCTTGATACCACTGCGGCTGTGAGCCCTGTTACACCCACAAACGTAATTAACCACAAACGCATTCAAAACTGCCCTTTTTACACGTAATAATCCCACAAATGTGATTACTTTCCATAAACTTAACTACTGTTGCCTACCACAAACGTAATAACTAATTTCCCACAAGCTTAACAATTTTCATGTTTGCAGGAAGTTATTACGTTTGTGGGAAAGTGAAATCAAATGTAATTAATCACAAATATGGTGAAATTCTACCTGTTATATCAGTTTTAAAAGAAATCTTCACCATCTAATGAAATTTTCTTAAAATTTCTTAAAATGTTATCCTTAGAATTACATTTTTCGATTGACTGAGTGTTGTGTGTATTATGTTCAGATTATAGTTAGGAGCCGAGCAGTTTATTGGCAGTTTTTAAATGTTTTGTCAAAATTGGAACAACCTGATAATATTCTGCATCTTAACTAGAATGGGCTGAAATTCATTGTTTGTCTAATAATCATGCAGAGAGTTTCCTCTGCCATGTGTTGGCTTTGTGTCTTCACCAGCCTAACTGGTCTTGGGGAATCCATCACTATTGGGACTGGAGAGAGAGAGAGAGATCGGCCAGACTGCCGCCAGCATAAGGGAGTTCATCCTGACCAGTACTGGATAGGTCTGCAGTATACGATTATCTTAGATTACCAGTACTGGATCATTTTTTTGTACATCTACAATGTGATTGCAAGCTCTGTATCAATCGGATTTTTTTGTGAAAACAAAATGGTAAATAACACCTTTGCCTCCAACTGTAGTCTTTCAATAGACTACAAAAATGAAGTGTCATCTATGATCTCATCCACCTATTTGGTTTGAAAATACATCTTTAATAGTGAAAAGCTTGACAGCTAGTATATTTTCATAAAACGAGTTGGCAGTTGTGGTCTAGACCCTCTCAAATGGGGTGAAATAGACCTTAAAGCACACTGAACTTTGGAAAAAAAATTACTTTTGAACTTTTCCAATAATACTGATTAAAGAATCGAAACAAAGGGATTATATGGTCATGACATGCCATTAGATGGTGATGGTTTTTGACAAATGTACTCTTACAATTGCTATAGCAGGTAGAATATAACTATATTTGTGATGTATTACATTTTACAAATGTTACCTCCCCACAAACTTAATGACTTTCTGCAAACATAATAATCATTATGTGTGTGGGAATCGGGTTGTTATGTTTGTGGTCGGCACCAGTTATTACGCTTCTGGGAAGTTATTACGTTCAAAAAAGTGCATACAAGCATTACGTTTGTGGTTTATCATGTTTGTGGAAAGTTATTACGCCTAGGGCTGCAACAAGCCCCACATGCCTCTTAATAGGAGTGCATTGGACCGCTCACACATAGTAGTTCCAAACAATTTTGCATCGGTACAACCTTAACTTTTCCATATTTGAGACGAAAGCAAATCTGTAATAAAACAATCTGTCTTTTACCACTCCCATTGTATCACTAGACCTGTGTGGATAGTATTGGAAAAATACTCATTTATGAAGGTGTCATTGTAATGGAGAGGACAATAGAAACAAGTGCTGTGAACTTTTTACTGTCACATTGGTTTGCTATTTCCTTGGCTTCACAAATGCTTCCTCGATGTGAGCATTATTGAGCATGGTGGTCTCCCTTTAGTAAACAGTTCAATCATAATCAACTTCTTAGCAAAGCCTCAGAATTTTTCATGTCTCGATAATTGAACTTCCACCACAAAGTGAAGCAATGCTTCCAAGCGCTGCTCTATGTGGGTGGTGTGTGGATGCTTGTGTGTGTGTGTGTGTGTGTGTGTGTTTGCGTGTGTTTCCCCCAGCCTTTAAATGTCCAATCATACATTTCTTTAATCCCTTGAGAACATTTATTGCTGATAACACATCGTTGCACGACAAACTCTCTGACTGCTTGCGAACTAATTATTGATTCTTATCCTAATTATCGATAAAACCAGAGCGCTCCACTCTCCCTGCTGACCTGGTAGGCCTGTGCTATGAGAACCGGCTGCTTCCTAGGCTCCACTAATAGTATGATAGCCTAATCAGTCTTTCCCTCTTAGCGTTAATATGTTGTGCTGTGAGCGGGGATATGGAGAGTAAGTGCTCCCCTGAGATAGGGGGACTGGCGCTTGTGGTGTGTGTCTGTGTTAGTGAGTGTGTGTGTGTGCTTGCGTGTGTGTGTGTGTGTGTGTGTTTTAGGGATGTGGGGGGTTGTGGTTGGTGGAAGGTGGGGTTAACTGGCACCCCGCCTCTCTTTCCAGCCGATCTCTAGTTCTGATTAATGCACAAATTATTCACAGATTTGTCTGCGTTCTAACTCTACTACCCACCTACCCCCCCCCCCCCCCACAGACACACACAGCTACCCCCCATCCATGCCCCCCCCCCCCCCCCCCCCCCACTCTACTCCAGAGAACCCATGGCTGGAGAAAGAGCTGGCCTTCTTTTACGTTGTTACGTTGTTGCTGTGTGCTGCGCCGGTCAGAGCCCTGTGGGACACCAGCGCATAAACACACCGGTCTGCAGGGGAGCCAGAGCTCAGTGGCTTCAGGGGGGAACGCGTTAAGGAATAAATCTGAATTTTAAAGCGCTGCGGCGAGAGGCTGATCTGCTGCCGCGGGAGGATACTGATAACAGCGCGGAATAGTGTTACACGAGGGCTCTTTTGGGAGAGGTAAAACGTACTTAGCTGGAGCCAGAGGAAGCGTTGGGGTGAAGGTAGATATCTGTACTTGTCATAACTGTAATCCTCACCTCCTGTCCATCCCCTCCTGAGACGCTGGCACTGGTTTTGGATTCTTACGAAATGATTATTATAAACCCATTCATGCAGCACGACGCTCAGATCCTTTTGTTTAACTCAACGAACATGTGTTTATATCTGCCTCCTGGCCTCAGATTGACAGTGTGAGTGTGTGTGTGTGTGTGTGTGTGTGTGTGTGTGTGTGTGTGAGAGAGAGAGATAGAGAGAGAGAGGGAGAGAGAGAGAGAGAGAGGGAGAGACATAACATATGGTGTAACTGAATACATCCAGCATCTAGCACATAACTAAAGCATGCACATGTACGTACATACAGACAAACCCACCGCAGGAGACAGTGAGATCTCACAATTGTTATCCCTAGGAGAGGCTCCACACCCTGCCTGGGGTGAGCGGAGGGGTCGCGACCCCTTCTCCTGGGAACTGTGGTCTTCACACCCAGGCCAGGGCGGTGCCATCCGCAGATCCATCCCAGATCATTCAGGCCAGAGCAGGCAGGCCAGCTGGCCCCAGTCTGCCTGCTGCACCACACCTCCAGTGTCCACAGACCCATGCTCTGAGTGGTAGCTACACCCAGTGATATCAGACGAGCCATGTAGGACCTGTTTGGGGTTTTTCTGCATGTTTGAGAGTGTGTGAGTGGATGTGTGTGTGTGGTGTGCTGCTGTGTAGGTCTATGAGTGTTTGCACTCATATTCATGTGTACTGACACCACCTGGTAACATCTACAGACCCACATACCAACATTTACAGTCATACTCTCTCTCTCTCTCTCAAACACACACACACACACACACACACACTAACACACACACACACACACACACACACACACACTAACACACACACACACACACACACACACACACACACACATACGCACACACACACATACGCACAACGCAAACATTTACGTAACGATGTTGATTTATGAGTGCCTCATCAAAAGCAGCTGAGGTACGGCTCTGTATCAGGCTCTGCATGGTGTTGTGTGTTCTGGGTTGTGTGTGTGTGCGAGTCTGCCACTGGAATGATCTACTCTCACCCTCTAGATCAGGGTTCACATAAAATGATATGTCAGGTTGATATTCCTCCTTATGACATTGCACAGCTGTTACAAGAATCTGTGAGAAACTAGTGCATATAGCTGCTGTATAATGATGTATGAAACAGTCTGAAAACATTCTTAAAAAGAATCCCTTTCCACTGCCATTTAGTTTCAGTGTAGGAACACATACATTCCTACATGACTGTATTCCACTGCCTATGTCGACTAATGACACTGGCGACACGCCACAGCCCAACCACCTTTCAACATACTGCGCTCAAACAATGACTGAATTGTGTCCTCATTTTTTTTTTTTAAGCCAGACGTCCGGAATACAGTATAAAGACTAGCCCCTTCATAAATGCACTATATCAGGTTGATGTGGAGGAACTAGTGATCACTTGGTGTCTAGCTAAGGAGACTTGAAGTCCCCCGCCCAACCACCACAAAAATCCCGTAACCGAGCCAAATTCCACTCTCAAAAATGTTCTTCTGCATTCCAAACTTCACTTAAAGTGATTTATAACAGATGAAATACGGGTGCTCGCTATTCCGGAGGTAGTCAAATATTCTCTTAGTAGGCTACATATTCAGAAGTATTAAATTGTTTAAAAAACAAAATATAAATCGAACCGGTATAAAGACGTTTGGAATCCTTAGCCATTTGTTTACACCGAATATGACCGGATTCCAACGCTTCTGCCGCCTGTGTTGTCTAAACGGAATTCCACCCTGCTAGCTGCAAGTTAATTGGACATTGGCGGTCTCCCGGGGCGAGCCACGAATCCCGCAGACGCGAGGGCACTGCAAGTTCACCACAGGCGCAGACTGCACTGTGCGACAGAGCGCTCTTTTGGAATAAATCTGAGAAATCAAACAGAGTGATAACAACAGACTGTCTTCGGTTTGGGGCGGTATAACTTTCAACAACATTTCTCTCCTCAGCGTTGGTGTTACTCAACGCGTATTGGTTAATTTGTGACCAGTGCTTCATTTTGTCCGAATAAGTCACTGCTTCTCCCGAAGGGAATCCTCAGGACATTTACAGAAAGTATGTCACCGGGTGCAGCTATATATTGAGGACTCACTTAAGTCTACCAGATTACATCTACCGACGAATACAGGTAAGAGACTTTGTTTAATAAGTTGTGTTTAGTTATTGGTTATTACCGTTACAGCAACCTGTGGTAGATGAGATGAGACAAGTATAGCTGGTCTCTACATTTACAATATTTTCAGTGTATGAAAACAAAAGGTTTTCACTAAACATGACGTCTTTTGGTGAAAAACAAATACGTTTGAGAGTGGAAATAACACCATATCAGAAACCATGACTTCACTGAGCTTGATATTGTGGCTAAGATCTACTTTGTGTGATGGAATAACAGCTTCATGTGGAAAGATTTAATAAGTTTCACTCCCGGATCATTAATTATTATCTGGTTGGCAGCGGCTGTCCTAACTGAAATATTTGCCTCAAGACGGTTCAGACGGCACTGAAAGTTGTTGTTTCAGGTTTCTGTTGTATTTTACGAATAGAAACTTAAACGGATTATGTCTCACCATATTTATGGAATATAACAGTTATACGAAGTTATTCAGTAAATGGGCAGTGGATTTGCCGTGTCCACCGGCAAAGGCGCTGTACAAAAACAAGTGTTACTAAAGTGAAATATTTGTTATTTGTAGACAATATTTTTTACACTTTCTCCCCATATATTTAAGTCATCCGTTTACAAAGTGAAATAGGTAGTAGACTGTTATTTTATTGACTTTTGTGTAGCTGTATAAACTGGAAGGAAACTGTCAGTGGGCTATGATGGGAAACAGACTGTCAGCCTGTTGAGGGATTGGAGTGGTCCCTCCTCTCACGTTCGTGCTAATAACACGCGCTCAGACTGCACCGCATGTGTCTTGTTTGACTCGCTAGATTCCGCCTGTGTCCCGTCTGTGTATGTGTGTGAACTGGGGGTTCGTGTCTGGTCACTGCCCTACTCATGAGGTCGACTCCAATACTGGAGTGTGTTTCACCTGGCGCTGTTGGCTCCCAGCGTCAATGGGGCATATGGGCACATGCAGAGCCTGCACACTGTACACCGAACACGCGCGCACGTGCGCGCTCACACACACACACACGCACACACACACACACACAGGTACACACTAAGGGAGAGAGTTTCTGTGGAAAATCTGTGTACGTCTGTCCGGTTCTCGCGCACTATATACACAGACACATTACACTATAGTAAGCTGTCTTCAAGAGATGACCCTCATTATAAGGGCTATATAATCATAAAACCCTTCAATTTCACAGACTATACGCAAGTTTATTTTACACCCTACTGCCGAGGAGGAAAGGATAGAGGAAGAGGGAAAGAGAGAGAGAGAGAGAGAGAGAGAGTTTTTCTGCTCCCACTGGCAGGGGTCCAGTAGGTCTCGTCATGGTGACAAGAGTAAATAAATTGTGGGATAATTTCTGACGCCACTCTTCAGAATGATTTCTAAAGAAAACACGGTACTGGGCTTTTGTAACAGGAGCTTTTTTGATACACACAGTAAGTCAGACATGCTCCCTTGGCATGGCACGCACGCTCACACACAAACATTCAGTTGAACTTTCCAGATAAAGGTTTTCCAAGTTAATTTGTCTACCAGACCTGCTCATGTTTTGGTAACCCTCTCTGTGAATAGGCTGGATGAGAGCTTTATGCGGCCTCTGTAACCCCAGCAAAGTGCATTCTCACATTTGGTGCCCCAAATAGATACAAGAATGTACTTAACCTTTTCCAACAGGGCTCTTCAAACAAAGAGTGACTTCATTCTTTAGATCAGAATGTGTGTTGGCCTTTTATGGTAATATTGCCCTTAAACAGGCAGTAACAGGCCCTCTCAATGTGATTTCCATTTTGTTTCGTAAACGTTGCTGCCCAGTCTCGAGTGCAATAGAAGGGCTTTGAAACAGACGTGCTACTGATCTACTGCGCGAGAGAGGGAGGGCTGTCCAGCCAGAATGGCTGTATAGGACGCGGGAAGCCAAACCGCTAGGATGCCAAGACTTAGAGTGCTGAGCCAGAGGGAGCAGGCGAAAGGAAAGGTCTGCTTTCCCTGAGTTTTTTTTTCTCCACCCCACGCCCTTACTTCATGCGACCACATCACACGGCCGCCGCCGCTGATTCTCAGGGTGTAGCTTCCACAGACAAAGTGGTTGATCAGCTATTTTAATCAAACATAAGCAAACTGACTCAGACAGATA